>NW_015553274.1:384975-385335 GCF_001515605.1 Sinocyclocheilus anshuiensis
TGCTGGCCACAAAAGGGAGTACACCCCTAAATTAAAATGTCCAAATTGGGCCCAAAGTGTCAATATTTTATGTGGCCACCGTTATTTTCCAGCACTGCCTTAACCCTCTTGGGCATGGAGTTCACCAGAGCTTCACAGGTTGCCACTGGAGTCCTCTTCCAGATGTTAGAGACCTTGCTCACAGATGCCCAATAGGGTTTAGGTCTGGAGACATGCTTGGCCAATCCGTCACCTTTACCCTCAGCTTCTTTAGCAAGGCAGTGGTCGTCATCATGTTGGAATATTGCCCTGCGGCCCAGTCTCCGAAGGGAGGGGATCATGCTCTGCTTCAGTATGTCACAGTACATGTTGGCATTCATG
>NW_015553274.1:386176-392258 GCF_001515605.1 Sinocyclocheilus anshuiensis
AGCTTCAGTCGGTGCACAGCCATTAATGTCTAAACCGCTGGCCACAAAAGTGAGTACACCCCTAAGTGAAAATGTCCAAATTGGGCCCAAAGTGTCAATATTTTGTGTGGCCACCGTTATTTTCCAGCACTGCCTTAACCCTCTTGGGCATGGAGTTCACCAGAGCTTCACAGGTTGCTACTGGAGTCCTCTTCCACTCCTCCATGACCGACATCACGGATCTGGTGGATGTTAAAGACCTTGCGCTCCTCCACCTTCCGTCTGAGGATGCCCCACAGATGCTCAATAGGGTTTAGGTCTGGAGACATGCTTGGCCAATCCATCACCTTTACCCTCAGGTTACAAAAATGTGAGGGGTGTACTCACTTCTGTGAGATACTGTATGTGTTTGTAATTTCAATGATATGATCTTTAGTAGGGATGCAACAATACAGTTCGAACCCACGGTTCAATAAATACCTCTTTTTAAACCACGGTTTTTGGTTTGGTTTGGTTTGGTTCTGATGGCTCGGCATATCAGAGTTTTTTTTTGTGATTCACTATTTAAAATGTTATTTAAAAAAATGACTCCAGTACACTTCAAAATTCGTTTGAGAGAAGTATTGTTTTTATGGTTTGGCCATTATTGAGCACTATGAACACATGTAATGTATGTTTCAGTCATACTGGAAGCGGAAGGCGTCCTCGCGCAGAAAATCCACGGTTACTCTTTTTTTAAGGTGTCCTTGTTACAGTGTAATTATACATTTAAGTACTGATTAATATTAATTAACTACATGCACTTTCTATATGGTTAGGTTTAGGATTAGGGTTTGGCTTAGGGTTACTTGCATGTAATTATGCATAATTAATTGTTATTATAATAGTAAGTACATGTAACGTGTGTTACAAGGACACCTTAATATAGTGTTACCAAAATCCACATATGCATCACAGAAGTAATAGAACTGATGAAGCTCCAGGAAATCCCTAATATGGACAAAGGTATCCAGCTATTGCTGTAACTGAATAAAAAGAAGATAGAAATGCATTGAATGATGAAACATGAAGACATAAACACTCGACTGTGACAATTAATAGTTTATCTGTGTTCTTCAAGCCATCTCGGGTATTTTCATACTGATTAAATCAATTTATAATCCAGTGCTAATCGACATAGCTTTTATTACAGTACAGAATATATTTTCTCCCTCATTCTATGATAAGAAGCCACATCAGATCACAAAAGGAAGTTATTTCAAACATTATGATGTTGTGGAGTAAAATCATGTTATAATGTTCTCTTTTGTTGGACAACAGGTTTATTACATTACAAGTCATTACAAGGGAAGATGTTTGGCATGTGCTGCTTTTTCAAATGCACGTTATGGGGCGTTTGCTCATCAGCGTGTAGACTCATGTGCACACACAAACAGAGTTAATTTGGAGAGAAATAAAACACATGGAAATTATTTAAATGCAAACCATAAAAACGCAGTTCACGAGCACGTATTGAACCGTGGATGTTGTACCGAACGGTTCAATATTATATTGAGAATTGTGGCATCCCTAATCCTTAGTATCCTGCTTATTTTCTGTTGTACCTGATAAATATAGTGTACTTACATACTCACTTGTGGTGCCCAAACATGTAAGCAGCACCATGCATCCCAGTGTGTTTTTACACAAGAGAATACAGGGATCCAGTGGGGACAGAGACTGTCTGTTCCCACAGGCTGAAGCTCTGCACAAGTGCCCATGTTTCCCCAGGAGACCCTGCAGATGGAAGGGGTGAGGTCAACGGACCACTGCTACATGCTTATGTCATTGAATGAGTATACTAACACCATTAGCTAGATCAATCATGCATGACAACCTATTAGATCATGGCATTTTCTGCATGTGTTTTTCAGTTCAACCTCATGCTAATTAACTGTCCTTGCTGGGGGAAAATGCTTTAAACAGCCTAAGGTGGTTTCGTGGTCTTTGCTGGTTTAAAATAGGCTGGTCTTTGGGTCTAATAGATGCTCTATCTCCCTGGCTGACAACTGAAAAGTGCCTATAATCTAAAACCAGCTAATCAGACCAACTAACCACCCTAGGCTGGTTTAACCTGGGATTTTTTCATCAGTTTGCCTAGTCGCTTAAGACTAGACTGTCAACGTCAACCAGACAGTTTCATCAAATCTCTGTAGACCTTAATCTCATTCCTATACACACTTTTCCGCCACATTCTTAAGGGCCTTCAGCCATGGCTGGAGAAAATCTCAGACCGCTACAAACCTGCGGTCATCAATCACCCTACAGCCAGACAAGCAGAATATCAGAGCATGAATGTGTGACCAGCCCCCATCTCCTCTCACCCCTGACCCCCTTCTCACTGCCAGCAGGGTGATGCAGGGAGAGATGAAAATCACTGAGTGTCTCTAACAGTCCCTGAGGAGCAGAAAAACATCCCTGTGTGGGTCTCTGTTCTGAGCTTTCTCTGGCTTAGTAGCTGGACCTCATGAGCCTGCAGAATAAGAGAGGGGTTTGTAAGGATACGAGTGTCAGGCTACATGGTGTTCACTCTCTGGATTATAAATGAGCAGTGGAGTTTTTGAAGGGCAAGTAAAACTTTAGGCCATTACACCATTTATTTATCAGAAGTAAAAACAGTTACTGTGGTTATGGTAGTATAGGTTCTATAAGCCCAACAAGCCTGTGACTTTAGAGGTAATTATGTATGTATGTCTATTTATGTATGTATGCATATATTTATACATACATAATAAGTTCATATAAAGCATAAAAATGCTATAATATATTGTAGCATTTATTTATTTATTTAATATGTAAGATAAATATATTCAGTATATTCTATCTCATCCAATAAATAAATAAATCCATCTATTTATTTATTTATTTATTTAAAAATCTAAAAGTGCACAAGTAAAAGTAAGACAGTGTCAGTAAAGTAATAAGAATAACAGAACAGCTGGTGTTATTGACACTCTTCTTGGTATGAGTAAAGTGCTCCGGTAAAGTAGTTGGTAGAAAAACATGGTGCCACAGTGCTAATAGAATATTTTGGAAGTGCAAATTACATTTTGGATCTTCATCTTACACTGCTGTGTCAGTTTGACTTAATTATTTAGATGAATAGACCTAATCATTTAGTATAGTGTAATATTATTTGGGACTTTTATTCCAGATAAATAATAGCTATATGTGTGGTTAAACTGTATCAGAACAGTTGCCAAATGCTGCCAAGAAATGCATGTTTTCACCTGAACTTTCACTTGAAATGTTCTTTAATCTTATATGAATGTGTATTCTGCTCTCATCTGTTCAAACTCATTGGTACAAGTCTTAAATGATGCAGATGGAATTTCCAATTTTCCTCTGACAAACCCTGAATTGACTTTATTTTTTATTTTGCTGCGTACGCACAGTATGTAAATAAGAACCTTTCTGTTTAAAACCATTTCGCTGCACCACAGCATCTTTTTCCCCGTCTCGGAGATAACATGTCAGAACCTTAATTCGCACCTCCAAAATATTCTATCAGCACCGTGGCACGGTGTTTTTCTGAATGTCATGTAAGAGCCAAGACGAAATGTGCAGTTAATTATGGGGGAATATGCAGCAGTCCAACGTGTAGTTAGTGCAGTTGGGCTGTAGGAATAGATTCAGACAGCCAAATCCATCACCAGCCATCTGGTTACCTTAGCGCCATTACTGCTCTGACATGTTTTGCTCGGGACCTGTCACCACCAATTGTGTAGCCCTCAGTCAGACAGAGCAGCTCATTTGACCAAGCAATTTTTAATTTGCACAGCACCCAGTATTTGACAGAATATGTGAATCACTGCTTTTTCATCGTTCTGGCTCACTGTGTTTTTTCTGACAATTAGATGGAAACTCAGAAGAGTACATGTGGTTCAAAATGGTGATTGAAAATAAAACATTCGCATTGTATCGATGCTGGCAGAAATCTTGTCAATGGTAATGCCTCGTTCATTTGTGTTGAAGTAAATTGCAAGTTACGCTGAAAGTACAGTTTGTATACACACAGTTCCCTCAGGACTGAAGTCTGAGCTTGTGTATTGATGTTACTTGTACCGGTCAACTTAAATGTTCTCTAAAACGTATATTTTCAGAATCAAAGAACAATCTAGTAGTCATTCCGGTTACAGTTGAATCTCGCTTTATACTTACGTAGACATTGGAAAACATTGAAATTGGCCTACCAGAACTAGACATCCCTGCTGATAAAAGCAGCCTAAACCAGCCTGAAGTGGTTTGCTGATCTCTCAGCTGGTCACTCCAGGTCCACCTTGGAGGTCCACCCTAGAATCTTCCCATTTTAATTTTAATTGTTTAAAAATATTGTTATAGACGAGTTAATGAAAATCTTAGCATTAGCATCATAATCTATAGCATTACAGCTAATTTTAATGTTACAAAACAAGTGTAATACAATCTTTTATATAATCTACCTTTACTATGTAAAAAGTGTCTGTATGATAACAGCTATATTTGTCTTTAATCATAAATATATTCATAATTTGAAGTGATATTATCGTATTTTATTTATGAAACAGAAACGAGTTTGTTTGTCTGTTCTTTGACTAAAGCCTGGTGTGTTTTTACACAGACTGGCTCTCACAGCAGATCTGGCCTTATTTACCCACACTGTGTTTATAATGGAATCTATGAGAGCGTCTCTTGACAGGCGAGAGACAACGACTGATATAGTTGCTTAACCAGGCATCAAAGTCCCACGCACTCCCTCCCAAACCTCAGCTGTCATATTGAAGTCATTATCTTACACATTGTCTTTGCACATTAATATTGTATTTGTCATTAACCAGTTACTGTAGACAAATGCTAAAAGGGTGGTTCACTTCTATCAGACAGGAACACGAGCTACTTTAAATATGAATACAGCGATTAATTAAAGGTTTGTGTTAATTAATGGAACTGTAAGAGTCCCTGCGACTCTAAACATGTCTTATGTAAATTCTGTGTTGCACTTCGGTATGTGTGCTATAAATCATAGATTGCACAGCTCTGGTTTCTTGGGGTTACGTCATCCCGTGCTGTCAGATAGCTTCCAGTTCTTAATTATTAAGTTATAACACCTCCGTCTTTTGTTTCCATGCCTCCGTAATGAACCCCTGCTGCTTGATCCATTGTCAATAGTGTGACAGAACAATAGAGGAGCCTTCACAGTGAGATGGCAAAGACCCACTGTTCTTCTTACATTGATTCACAGTGTTAATTTAGGCCTAGAAGATTAAGCCTGCTGTACGCTACTCAATACGGTACACTAAAGCACATTAAAGTAATTACAGCCTTTACGCGAGGATGGAGTGATCAAACCAGGATGTTTGAAAATGTATTTATATCATAGCCATATTGACCCTCGTGTACATTCAGTGACTCTGCATCTTCGGTAGTTTACTGAGAATGTACAACACTATTATTTTCTTCACAAAAGAGTAACAAGGTGAAAATAACTGTTATTTGGATGTTTGCTGGACGTACTCGTTGTTTTTTGGTGTTTCTTCAACTATGGCCACTTTTGGCCCTGAGGACTTTTAGAAAATAAACTCTTAAAACACTTTTCACACTCTCCTGTGATGCATTTATGGCCAATACCAATGTCAATGGACATACATGTATCACAGGAGTTTTTTCTTTTTCCAGAAAGTGATAGATTCCCACCTCCACATTTCAAATTATGTTTCATATTCTTTGTGATACAGGTTAATTTCATATGCATTCTAACTACACACAATTAAAAGGTTGTTATTTGTTTATTTATTTATTGTATTAACGTGACAATTGCAGCTTGAATCTGAAAACACTTTATTAGGAGCAAAAATTGTGACCGGTTTGATGCCACAGCTGTGGGACATTGTTGTTGTTTTTTGTTTTGTCTTGCTTTGCTTTGAACAAACACTTTTACACAATAGTATGGTGTATTGTGATTTTTAAGGATGTTAAATACTTTTAATACTATTTAATACTTTATGATGGATTTACATTTAATCATTTAGCAGACGCTTTTATCCAAAGCGACTTACAAATGAGGACAATAAAAGCAGTCAAAACT
>NW_015553274.1:392932-393356 GCF_001515605.1 Sinocyclocheilus anshuiensis
TTGAGTTGAAAGTGATGGTCCATCATCCAACAAGAAATGTCTGTTAGACATGCTGAGATGCGAGCCGCTATCGTCGGATCATTAGGATGGAATGAAAGGTAGAGTTGAGTGTCACAGCATAGCAGTGATATGAAAAGCCATGTTTCTGAATGACAGAACCTGGTGATGCCATGTAGACAGAGAAGAGAAGTGGTTCAAGAACTGAGCCCTGAGGCACCTCAGTTGTTAGATGTTGTGACTTGGACACCTCACCTCTCCAAGATATCTTGAAGGTCCTATCTGAGATATAAGACTCAATCCACTGCAGTGTGGTTCCTGAGATGCCCTTTGCCAATAGGGTTCACAGGAGGATCTGGTGGTTAACCGTGTCACAAGCAGCAGACAGATCCAGCAAGATAAGTATTGAAGATTTGGAATCCACTCT
>NW_015553274.1:393976-394153 GCF_001515605.1 Sinocyclocheilus anshuiensis
TTCACCTCTCCAAGATACCTTGAAGGACCTATCTGAGAGGTAAGACTCAAACCACTGGCGTGCAGTTCCTGAGATGCCATTTTCCAGTAGGATGACAGGAGAATCTGGTGGTTCACCACATCAAAAGCAGCGGACAGATCCAGCAAGATAAGTATAGAAGATTTGGAAGCCACTCTT
>NW_015553274.1:394202-400073 GCF_001515605.1 Sinocyclocheilus anshuiensis
AAACCGGTCTGTAGTTCTCTAAAAGAGTTGGGTTAAGAGTGGGTTTCTTAAGAAGTGGGGTTATACGAGCCTGTTTAAATGTTGAGGGAAAAACACCAGTGTGAAGGGATGTGTTAACGATGTGAGTGAGTGCAGGTACAATGGCAGGAGAAATGGCTTGAAGGAGATGAGATGAATAGGATCAAGCGGTCAAGTAGTAGAATGATTGGAAAGGATGAGTTTAGAGACTTCTGCCTCAGAGAGTGGAGAGAAGGATGAAAACGGGTGTATGTTTGCTGGTAAGATGTGTTTGACAGTTTGTGGTGTGGTAAGTTGTGCACTGAGGTTTGTAATTTTATTAATGAAGAATGTGGCAAAGTCATCAGCTGTTAGAGTTGATGAAGGAGGGGGAGGAGGAGGACAAAGGAGGGAGGAAAATGTTTTAAAGAGCATGCAAGAGTTAGGCGAATTGTTTATTTTGTTGTGATAGTATGTCCTTTTAGCAGTGGAGACATTAGCAGAGAATGAAGAGAGGAGTGATCGATATAAATTAAGGTCATTTATTGTTTATATTTAATGCTAATTAATATTTATTAAGAGAATATTTTATGAGGACTGAAATTCAGGGTCTGGGACATGGGTAAAATAATTTAATCTGCACTTAAAGGGCCTTTGAAAAGTAGCAAATATAAATCATGAGGACATAGTAAAACTGTAAAAGTGTCCAAGACAGTTTTAGTGTGACCTTCATATAACAAAAGTTGTTTATTTTAGCAAAAATCTATTCATGGGACATAAGGTGTCCAAAGTTGAAGAAATTCCCATTTATGTTCCTAAGGTCATAGAGTATGAGGAGGCCTGTATGGTGCTACCATTAGGACATGATACTGTGAATAAATGTAGTTCTCTGTGATGTGAATTAGTACATGGTTATCATGAATCTAGACAGCAACAAGGCCTATAAACAAAGCATTGAGACGATGAGGAGACTGAGAATAGGTAATGGAGTGTTAGGATACGATTGATGGGCTGGATGTGTTTTCTGTTCTCTACATTGACCACATAATGCTAAAAAATCCCTGTGTACTCTTTCAAACGGTCCTCGCTATAGGGTAGGTAACATTACCACACATGGACATGCTGAGCAGTCAGAGATGTTTCCACTATCTTCCGCCTCATCTTTGCATCATATGGAAAGACCATCAGCATATATACATTTAAACAGACAAAAACTGTTACTACCACAAACATAAGTAAACATACATTCATATAGCAATCTTATGAATGATATACAATCACTCATAGACACGCACTCACACAGAATAGCTGATTTGATTAAGTCTCAAGACACCATTATTATGTTAGGTAGGTGGTGTAGAATTTCAATGATAATCCATAATGCATGACCAGCTCTGTTGCCGTGGAAACATAAATTCAAAGTTACCAGCTTGCAGACACATAACGGGCTGCTCCGAGGAGGCACTGCTCAAAATTCCGCTCATGGAGGTGGAGCATCAATCAAACTGTCGCAGATTGCAAAGTACTCATAATCAGCTGGAATGCCTCAGAGAGAGAGAAAGAGCTCATGTGTTTGGGAATATGTAGACAAACAACATCGTTCTACATAAGTAGGAGGGAAAAAATACTGCAATGTTCTCCACAGACACTGTCCGTTTGCATACACCTACAGCTTTGGTATGGAACTGGTCAATTTGAGGCAATATCACAGGTTTTTTTTTTTTTTTCATTTCCAGGCGACTTGCTCTCACTTTATTTGCCGTTATCTTACTCGGGCAGGCTGGGATGTGACCTGAGCCTTCTGCTGTGGGGGGATGATGGAAATCAATTCTCAACAGAGATGCTCCATAAGCCAGCCACGGGCCCCCTGCAGAAAGAGTGAGAGAGAGAAAGAGCACTCTGGACCATGACTAGGCCCAGGCAGAATGTTTTTCACATCTTCAGCACTGATTTTGGAGCAGATGTGCACAATTACTGATTTGCATGTGGTAAAATTTGTTACATGCAGCTGAGAGTACTAAAGTCTTTCTTGACTATAATAATCAAACATGATTAGACTAGCCAAAATGATTTAAATAAACCTGCAATAGGTGATTTTCTGTGCAATTCTGTGTAGGCCTAGTCATGACTTCTCAATTCTTTCTGCAAATGTGTCTGAGACCTGCAGTCATCTCACCCTCTACTTGCAGGACACAAGACATAATAATTACTAGGGAGCCATCGGGCATATTCAGGAGGAGTGAAATTACTTTTTAGGTGACAAATGGCATTTTAGTAGGGGATTAATTGCTTGATAAAGATGGTTGTTCATAAGTGCTTCAGCCATAGCTTCTTACTTTAGCTTTCAATCACAGCCACTGCTGTGTGCTATCATAAAGGGGTATTTTAGTATAGAAATTATGGGATTTTCAAACTTTTTTTTTTTTGTCAACCAATCCTCTTTGGCTGAAAGTATTTGAAAAAGTACTTGAAAAGCCCCTTCAAGTAAATACTTAAATAATTTAACAACACATTCATATCACTGTTATCTGATGTGAGATAATGGTCAAACGATTAGCAGAGAAACAAATACAATATTTCTGCTTTTTAAGTAAATGATTTGTTTATTTATTTTAATTTTACATTTTTATTATTTAATTAATTATTCGATTTTGTTCAAGTCTCTGACTCCTTGCAATTCTCTTACGATCCCCCAGGGGTTCCAAACACCAGGTTGGGAAACTCTGATTTAAATTATATAAACTAGGGTTTATATATCTCTAGTTATACAGTATAACCTAGTTATATAAACTAGGTTATTCTTGTTGCATTTAGTTTTATTTTTTGTTCCAATTTGATCATGTCACTTCTAGTGCTACAATACAGTATCGCTCTGTTTTGTTACAAAATTGTCCATTTAAAAAATCATCTGTATTGATTGTCACCCAAACAAACTTTCCCTTATCATATATATATCGAGAATTACTTTTAGGCAATATATCATTGTTTTTTTGTGGGATATTTTACAGTTTTCACTAAAAAGAACCGCTTTGTTTGTGAATCAGACATCATAGCTCACGCTGTGTTTGCTGAAATGGAAATAATGACACGGAAGGGCAGTGAATCATTCACAGTGAATGTTTACAAATGGTTTCATTCCCACAGGTCATCACAAAATATAGAGTATGTTTTATTTTTCAAAAGCATCTTGTAAAACACATTTCATCTGAGTCAATTCATCAGTTGTATAATGGCACCTATAGTCTTATCCCCAGTATTTCCCCAGCATGAGACATTGGCACATAATTTGTGGCATTTATATTGCAGTTTTACACGATTGTAGAAGCTAAGCCTCTTTCTCACACATTCTCTCTCTTAATTTAATTCTTTTTCAGTGTTTTTCACTCACACTCATGCTGCATCTGTCTGGGCAGGATTTCAGTAGTACTCTTTGAGAGGAGCTGGTCTGGCTCCCAGAACTGCGACTGTGTTCAAGAGAGGGGATATTGTTCAGTATTTCTTTTTAACATATCAGGTTTCTTTTTAACCAGGTCTATGGTCTGTAAGGGTGGCGGGGCTTTGCAGATGGTTGATATACATGTATATGGAAACACCTGATCCCAGATGCATGAAGATTTCTCACTACCACTTGTTCTTGTTTGAGTTTTTGAAAGACCTGAACCTGGTGGTCTAAAGCCATTGTGAACATGTTTCGATTATTTTTGGGGAATGTGGCATGAGGAATTCAGCTGGTGTGCTGAGAGACCGTGACTGTATCCTGAATTTGTATTCATAAGGTTATAAATCCAGGGCAGTAGGGGTCAGTTCACTCAATTGGTCAGTGGTCTCTCTTGATAAAACAGAGTTTGATGAGAGCCTCATGGTCTGTCACATTGTTTCTTTTTTATCAAGAACTGAAACGGGGGAAAAAGCATTAGTTGCGGCTCGCTCCTCTCCATAAATATTGAACATATAGTAGTGGATAAGACCGGCCTGACCTGCTCCGCAGCAGATAAGCTAAGAAAGAATTGTGCAAGCATTTGGGGAGCCCCATTTGCATGATGTAGTGGGAATTGTCTCTACGGCTTGAGGAGAGAAAACAAAATAAACCCGGATTTGATCATATCTTCAATAAGGAACAGCTTCAGAATCAAATCAAAGAGCTGAGCGCAGAACTCTTGCGAAGGAGTGATGCTCTTTTCGTAGCATGAGCTCTGATGTGCGGGGTTACATTAGCGTGCAGGTATTGGCTGTTTCCCTAATGCTTATTTTTCTTTGGATGATTTATGATATGAACATCGATTGATATTGTTGTTTATCCAAAACTCAATTTATGTATTTGTAAAAAAAAAAAAAAAATGCTGATAATTGTAATGTGGGGTTTGGGTTTTGTTTTGTTGTTCATGTTTTCATGTCTTTTATTTTGTAGTTTAGTCATGCTCCCTGTTTGTGTCATGCAGTATTGATTTTGTAACCCGCTGTCGGTGAGTCTAGTCTGTTATGCCTCGTCAAGTCTGTTCATGCCTAGTCAAGTCTGTTCATGCCTCGTCAAGTCAAGTCTGTGTCTCTAGTCTTCATCTGTTTGGATTATGTATTGATGTTTGGATCACTGTAAATAAACTGCACTTGGGTTCTTCACTACGCTCGCCTTCAGTGGTCCTGTTCCGCCTTTGCTCTACCACCCTCCTGGACTTGTTGGGCTTTGTTTGTGTTTGTTTGGGCGTCTGGAGCCGCCCTTAGAGGGGGGGATTTGTAATGTGGGGTTTGGGTTTTGTTTTGTTGTGTCATGTTCTGATTGGTTGTCTAGGTCATGTGTCTTGTTTCCCATTGGTTTGTTCTTGTCATGTGACCCTCATTGTCTGCTATAAGTAGCCCTCATGTTGCCATTGTCTTTCGTCGTGTATTGATGTTGTAACCCGCTGTCGGTGAGTCTAGTCTGTTCATGCCTCGTCAAGTCAAGTCAAGTCTGTGTCTCTAGTCTTCGTCTGTTTGGATTATGTTTGGATGTTTGGATCACTGTAAATAAACTGCACTTGGGTTCTTCACTACGCTCGCCTTCAGTGGACTGATTCGTTACAATAATATTTGTCAACCCTCCTTGCCACTTACTTATTCAGCATTCTGGATGGATATTTTCACTTTGCAAGGTCATAAACACCTGTACTTATAATTGAATGGAGTTTCAAAAAGATATGTAGTAAAAACATACCTTTAGGAGTTCATGATCAGAAATTGTTGCATTTTCATTATGTACATTTAAAAAAATAAAAAAATAATAAAATAGATTTAAAAAGCATCACATTTTCATTTGCTATATTAAATTAAGTAAGTGTATTTATTTCTTGTCTAAGTGTTTAGCGCAGTTGTCCTGGCTAGGAAACACTTGTTTTGTTTACTGTGGAGACGTGCTGAAATTGCGTTTGGTCTCGTACTGTATCGCGTACCTTTTCAGTGTCGTGCGCTTTGCTTGGCCATTTGTTGTGATAAACAGGAAAGTGTGTCCAGCTGAATTCAATTTGAGTTTTGTTCAACGAATAAAAAAGAAGCTTAGCTGCGGTCGTGGTAAGACCGAAGAGTGTAAAGATCATCGACTCTACCGTGCGACTCCACCGGGCAGGGACACCGGCAAAGGATAAGTATCGCTTTTTATTTCTCCTCTTTCCTACTACTTGTTTCACTTCTGTTTCAGTTTTTTATAAACATTTCTTACTATGTGTCAGTAAGTTGTTGTTATTTTAGCATGTGTGTTTGGCTCAGTGTTATTTTTTTAGGATTACTGATAAACTAATGTAGTTTGATTTGTATTAGTTATCTATTTTAGTTTTAGTTACAGTTGTAGTAATGTTGTCATTTTATTAGTTTTTTATTATGTCTATATAGGTTTTTTATTAAGTT
>NW_015553274.1:400456-403759 GCF_001515605.1 Sinocyclocheilus anshuiensis
ATGTATATGTGTGTGGCTGTACATACACATATGTAGTTGTTTGTTTTTGGTGTTTGGCTTAGTGTTATTTTAGAATCATTATTATACTCATACCTTTTGTTCTTTTAATATTTTGAATTGTTTTTAGCTTTATTTTTTTAATTTTTTTAATTTTTTTCATTTATATGTTTAGTTTTGAAATGTTGTTGTATGCATTTGTCATTTTTATTTAATTTATTTTATTTTCTTAAATGTGTATGTATATAGTATTTATAGAGTTTTAGCTTTTAGTTTTAATTACTTTTTCTTATTTGTAAGTCGCTTTGGATAAAAGCGTCTGCTAAATGACTAAAAGTAAAAAGTAAGTAAAAGTAAATTAACAGCCTAACAGTGCTTCACAAATATTTAATTCACAGTCAGTATGTTGTGAGTGCATGTTTGTATGCTTAGCCACCTGGAGTAACTGTGAAGTCATAAAATAATTGGCAACTACTGTTATGAGTATGTGTTCGCTTGTTTACGGCTCAAGATTATAATTGCATTATATTTGCTAGACAATCATGTTACTTTCATTGCTAAACAACAGATGGTGACCAGAGTTAAAAGGGACTCATGTTATAGCCTTGTGGTGTCTAAAGTTACTTTAAAATCCTTTAAAAAATAAATATTTAAAAAAATAAAGTTTTTTTTTTGTTAATTTATGTTTCATTTTATAAATGAAAAATATAAAAAATGTATGTATATAAGATTTTTTAAAATGCATTTTACTCTCCAAGGCTGCATACATAATATTGTGAGTTATTATTATTACAGTTTTCAGCAGACATTACTCCAGTCTTCAGTGTCACCCTAATATGCTGATTTGGTTTTTAGGTTTTTTAAAACATTTTTATTATTATCAGTGTTGGATTCCAGGATCTTTTGATAAATAGGAAGTTCAAAAGACCTGGATTTCTCTTAAATAGAACTCTTTTGTACAGTAACATCATAAATGTCTTAACTGTCACTTTTGATCAATTTAATGTATCCTTGCAGAACTGACCCCTTTCTATATTCAATTGAATAAAATTATAATAATCTTATTCGCTATGTTCAAAAACTGTGAGCTCTTCGTACATCCCTCATCTTCTATTGTACAGATTTAAAAGGCTTTGGCAGGAGGGCTCAGGGAAAGGTTCGGTGTGGTGTGCGTTTGAGTGCATGCTGGGATTGTGCTCACCAGGACACAGAGCTCACGGGGTCACCATTCAGGGGCAGAGAGTCAGACTTGTAACCCAAGGTTGTGGGTTTGTCTCTCAGTACCAGCAGGGATTGTAGGTGGGGGGAGTGAATGACCAGTGCTCTCTTCCACCCTCAATACCACGACTGAGGGGAGACCCTTGAGCAAGACATCGAACCCCCAACTGCTCCCGGGTGCCACAGCAAAAATGGCTGCGCAGGTGTGTGTTCACAGTGTGTGTTTGTTCACTACTCACTGCTGTGTGTGTGCATTTGGATGGGATAAATTAGGGAGCACAAATTCCGAGTATAGGACACCATAATTGGCTACATGTCACATCACAATGCCTGGAGTTACCTCGCCTGTTTCACAAGATATGACTAAGCATGCTCACTGAATCGATATCAAATATTTATTCACTACCTCACAGTAATTAAGCGAATATTTGTGGGTCTATGTCTACAGACAAGTCAGGTTTGAAAATGCTGAATGCATACGTGGTTTATCTGTCACCTGCAGCTGCTCTTTTCTCAATTGTATATGCATATATCTGACCAGCGGGAGAGGTCTTTGATAGCTGTGGATTTCATTAGTCCAAACTTCTTTTCCTCAGGGGCATTTCCTTCCCGCTTGCAAATTGATCCAGTGAGCTTTCAAGAAGGCAGGAGGCCAATCAAACCAGTCAGAATCAGAGTGGCCACATGTGGACACAGCTCGTGTTCCAGAACTTTCTAGAGCTGAGATTTCATACGTCACTTCTGTGAGAGTCATAGTAGTAGAGACTTCCAAAGGTTTAAGACCTTTCTTTCCACCTGCTCCTATTTCTTTCTTTCTTTTTCCACATGAGCAATGAAGACAGTGCCCTTTTTTATTTGCGCTCTCCGTTCTGTTTGCATTTCTTATTACCATTCAGATAAGTGAATCCCAAGGCAAAGCTTTGGCCTTTGGTGCTATCATTCAAGTCATTCTCTAGGTGTTTATCTATGGCCCCCTCCTCCAGACCTGAATTGAACTTTCTAGAGCTGAGATTTCATACGTCACTTCTGTGAGAGTCATAGTAGTAGAGACTTCCAAAGGTTTAAGACCTTTCTTTCCACCTGCTCCTATTTCTTTCTTTCTTTTTCCACATGAGCAATGAAGACAGTGCCCTTTTTTATTTGCGCTCTCCGTTCTGTTTGCATTTCTTATTACCATTCAGATAAGTGAATCCCAAGGCAAAGCTTTGGCCTTTGGTGCTATCATTCAAGCCATTCTCTAGGTGTTTATCTATGGCCCCCTCCTCCAGAACTGAATTGAAGCACCAGCGGAGCTCAAGCCACTTTTTGTATGCAGAGCCATTATTAAGGTGACAAGATACCATCTCTCCAGTGGGGGGTCTGGAAGAGGCCAGGGTGAAATGGATGGGCCATCCCCTGAGTGTTTTTCAAATGAATGCACCCCGGAAGGCTTCTAGGATAGCCAAGGTTCAATCCCCCACCCCACCCTTTCGTGCTTCTGTCCTCCACTCTTTCTGCTATTTTGTGCTTCTATATGGGCAACTAACTACTGCTTTCAAAAACATATCCTACTGCTTATCCACATTCGCACTGTTCCTCAAGGCCAGTTTATTTATGAGACTGGGGTATATCATTGTTTTCAGAGTCCCCTTTGGTAAAACAACGCAAATACTGTTTTAATGGTGGATGGGATTAACAAATCATTTGCATGTCTTTAAAACCAAATACTTTTTAACACATTGAAAATTCAAATCTCTGCCTCATTTTTAATGGCTGATATTCCTCTCTGACTCTAAATAATATATGTAATGCTCATGGGAGTAACTTATGACATATTGTTATGTAACTTCTGGCCTACTTTTGCCTCAACATGCAAATTACTGGTAATTAACAAACTCCAGACTGGACAGATTTTTTCTGAAGTACTACAGAGAGAATGTACATTTCATTTCATTTCATTTCATTTTATTTATTTTATTTTATTTTATTTTATTTTATTTTATTTTATTGTAATTTTTGTTTTTTTTTGGTTTGGTTTGGTTTGGTTTGGATTGGCTCTGTTAATAGATTATTTCTGTAGCTTTTTTTTTTTTTTTTTTTTTTTTTTTT
>NW_015553274.1:403974-415064 GCF_001515605.1 Sinocyclocheilus anshuiensis
TTTAAGAAAGAAACATCCCCCAATTTGGAAAACAGTCTCTGAAGTATTTCAGAGAGAATCTGCAAAATTGTATTTAATTTTTTTTTATTCTATTTTATTTAAATTTCATTAACAACCACTACAGAGAACAAGTACTCATTAACAAGCACCATTAAGGTACTATAGAGAATCTACAGAAATCTGTTTTATATATTAATAATTGTATTTTAATCATTTTAATTTTATTTTTAATAATTTTTGTTTTAATAATTGTTTATTTTTTTATTCAAAAATATTTTTGTCTAATCTGTTTTTGTTCTAGGGTACTGCATGAAATAGTAATCTACAGAATAAAATGTTTTATTTTATTTTATTTTAGTGGCACTGTTAGTAGATTCCCTCTGTAGTACTTTAAAAATTGTTTCATGTTTAGTGCTGTGCGGTATGACCAAAAATTTATATCACAGTATTTTTCAAAATTATACCGGTTTCACGGTACATGACGGTATTTTTTTTTCATGCATGACCGGGTGTTAACCATATTTTCTACTACACACCCAAAAGGTTCAAGTGCCTAATATGAGGCCCACAAAACAACTTGAACCCCTGAAGCAAGATCCAGATGTTTAACGAAGCAGAAACCTCGCCTGAGGTAATGGCCAGCTGTTGATAGTAGATAGATTCTGATAGACAGAGTGTGAAAACAGAGCTGGGTGACTGGTCAGAACGGGCCTCTTTTCTTTTTCCCCCAGCTTCTGTAACAGATGGCTGGCCTGAGGTGTGGATTTTTGCAAAGCCTCTCTCTTTTCCCCTCGCTCAACAGGATTGTTACATCCTCACAGCTAAAACCTCCTCAAAAACAGTTGGACGGACACTTAAAACTGAAAAACAACTAGTTTTTGGCATAAACACATGTGGTGAGATTTTTTTTAAGATAATTAATTCAAACACATTATAGCAAACCCAAAACGTGTGTCGGTTTATTTCCATTCCACCTTTGATCCGTCCTGTAAAAGTGCAGCAAGTAATTAATGATACTCTGGCCCGTAGAAGGTCACACAAAACATGTCAGAGAGCCAAAGGCTTCCTACTGAGAGAAACTAAATCACCTGCATCCCAGACATGAACCTAACCTAACCCCTTCTTCAGGGCTTTACTGCACACTTATAATCACCGGCATCAAAGGCATGCCGCCGCTCAGATTTTAATGTCTCTCTAATGACTTTTAAAGAGTCTTTTAATGCTTATTTTACTGTTACCTGTTGATGTTCAAACATGCTTGGTTTTTAAATCAGCCTGTACTGTTTTACGGGACGTGTAATGACAGGTTTTGAACTTCCCTTTCTGTTTTGGGTAGTCATTCGGTGTGTTTGTGCGGGTCTGTTACAGGAAGAGTCTTCTTGTGGACCAGAGCGGAGATCCAGGTGATGACAGGCATGATATCAGCTCGGAGGAAGTGCTGATGGATCCTGAGCTGGTCAGACATGAGGGCTTTCAGGATGAGGGTGAAGGCAAGTGAGATAGACCACCTGTTCTGGACAACTCTCACGACACTGGCAGATTTACTATAAAATAGTGCCACAGTCAAAGAGAGCAAATATATCCACTAGCATTCAAAAGTTCAGGTGTCAGTAAGATTTTTAAAAATGTTTTTGAAAGAAGTCTCTTATACTCACCAAGACTGCATTGGGGGAAGTCGTGGCCTAATGGTTAGAGAGTCGGACTCATAACCCTATGGTTGCGGGTTCGAGTCTTGTACTGGCAGGGCTTGTAGGTGGGGGGGTGTGTGTTCACTGCTGTGTGTGTGCACTTTGGATGGGATAAATGCAGAGCACTAATTCCGAGTATGGGTCACCATACTTGGCCACATGTCACGTCACTTTATTTGATCAAAAATACAGTAAAAAGTTATATTGTGAAATTGTATTAGAATTTAAAATAACTGTTTTCTATTTTAATATATTTTAAAATGTAATTCATTCCTGTGATGGCAAAGCTAAATTTCCAGCAGCCATTACTCCAGTCTTTGTCAGTGTTGAAAACACTGATGCTGCTTGATTTTTTTTTTCTTCAGGATTCTTTGATCAATAGAAAGTTCAAAATAACATTTATTTGATATACATTTTTGTAACAAATTTTAGACTTTACTGTCACTTTTGGTCAATTTAATGTATCCTTGCTGAATAATTTTTTTTATTTATTTAAAAATCTTACTGACCTAAACTGTTAAATAGTAGTGTATTTTCTTTGAGAAAGGCTGTCAAAAAATATGTGAGGAAAAAAGAATAAAATAGTTATTAAAAAGGTGGGGGGTGGCGGGGTCAGGCCAGTTAGAAAAGGTAGGGCCGGGGCGATTTTTCCGATTTTATAGATTAATTCTAATTTAATGTTTTGCCACGATTTTATTTTTGATAAATCGAGGAATCACGATTTTGAATAGAAATATTACCAAACGTTAGAATTAGACACTTTGACAATATGCCAGTGTTAACAGTAAAGAGAAAAGAACGATCCAACCGCATGTCGGCACACGTGTTTAACCGCTCACGTGTGACGCGCTCTGTGAAGGACCATAAAGTGCCATTCACACAGAATGCGCTTTTGTGCTGACAAAGATGTGACATGGGCAGTGGAATAGGAAAAAATGCAGAATGTTGGGAGTTGAACTTCTTTTAACTTGAGTTTGAGTTGACAACTTCATGTGTGGTGCACTTTAAATAGAAATTTCTTTAACTAGAGGGTTAATAAAGAAAAATCTACTTGAATCATGTTGTAGTAACATTTTCAAGTTGACTTGAAAATCGTAAAAATCGAGAATCGGTCAAATGTTCTGAAAAAAATCGAGATTTTTTTTTTTCTTTTTCCATATCGCCCAGCCCTAAGAAAAGGTAACTAGAAAACTTTATTTTATATTGTATGTGCAAATTATGCATATACATTATGCAAATGATCATTGTGGTGGCTAGAAAATACTTAAAATAATGTCTAAAATGTTAGTTGTGTCAGTACATATTTCAGAATTAACAGGTTGACAAAACTGAGAAAATACAATTGGGACTCTGAGATCACTCTGGTCCAATATTTTGGTCAGCTGATAGGAAAGACTTTAAGGGAAAGTTTATCCAAAAAGGACTTTGTCCTCATTTTGTCATCATTTACTCACTCTTTGGAACACTCGTTCCAAACCTGTTTGACTAAACACAAAAAGAAGTTATTTTGAAAAATCTCCCAGATTTTTTTTTTTTTTTATCCATACAGTTTAAGTCAGTGGGGTCCAATGTTGTTTGGAACCCAACATGGTTCAAAATATCTTCTTTTGGGTGAATAAATGGTGACACTAATTACATTTTTGGGAGAACTATCCCATTAACCAAATGTAGTAACACCGAAACAGGATGACAGTATTGAAGCAAAGCAATTGATCTCAAAAGAGACTGAATAAAAAAACAAAGTGACCTTATACTGGCCTATTTGCTCAACTCTAAAGTTATCTGATTTCAAAATCAAGTGATTATTTCATTTCCTGAGATAACTGCAGCAGTCTTGCAAGCTCGTTAAAATCTTTTCGTCATATGCTAATTTTGGAAAAGCAAACACAGTGGCTGGAGGGAAAGATCTATTGTTGCCAGACTAGAGCCTGTTCAAATGCAAGCAGTCAAAATAAATTGAACTGGTTTATTATCAAGAGAATCTGAATGTAAATGGTGAGTTCAAAGCACCGGCCATTTACACTAACATGTTAGCATTATGCAGAGGCTTATCAAGTTAATGCCATCATAAAATCTGTTTTATATATAGCCGCAGTCCAAATTTGGTGTGAATGAAGTGTCAGAAGAAATGCAGGCAATAGGAACAAATGTTTATGCCAGAGATTCTGTGCTATTTTTAGGTTATCAGTATGCAAAATATAATGGGATAAGTGCCAGCTAACTCTCGGTGTTCTAGGTCAAATGGGTAAAACGTCCACATTTGTTGATGTTATCTCAAAACACACTTGAACAACCGTGGAGTGACTCCTAAACTTTCTTGTCCAGGTCTCTGTCTGTCGCCATGAACTTTTATCTGATGGTCATGGCTCTTTGGCTATTTGCATTTGGTTCCTATTTGAACATTACAAGGCCATGAGGAGAACCGAGTTCATTATGTGAAGTCAGACGATTCATGATCAGGAAATGAGGGTCCAATTATAGTGACCTCAGGGGGCAGCCGGGAGACTTAAGTAAAGAAATATGGAGGATAGAAAGAAAAAGAAAGAAAGAGGAAATATAAAAAAATTGTGCATGATTGTGCATGAGTGATATTGTGAGGGTGTTTTTGTCTAATATGTGCATTTGTGTAGAACATGTTACTTCTAGTTGGCTTCCCATATAAGGGGGTTGAGAGAGGAAACAGCCAGATCTCCTCCGCATGCCCTTCTCCAGATGGGATTGTGTCAAACCAGCTTCATAAAATCAAAGAGCAATTTAGGCAACAGTGTAAAAAACTAGGTTGCCCCTCCTACAAGTCTGGGCCTAAACAGAAACTGGTTCATTATTTCTCTGCAGAGCTGATTATATTTATTAGGTGGAGTTTAATTGAAAGTCCAGACAGCTCTCTGATGACTGGGGTTTTAAAACTTGTGTATTAGGATGGTATTTGTAATGCTCTCACTCAACTGATAGATCCAGTATATAGAATTTTGCCTATTTTCTATCAAATTTATAAATATATTCTCCTTCATGTTGCACCTTATTTTACATTCCACTGGTAAATCCATCAGCACCCACATGGGGGAAAAAAATCAACCATTTTTTCCCCTCTGAATACCAGAAAATTAATTTTCCCCACTGCATTTCCAAACACATACTATAGGTCTACTCCCTCTAGTCCCCCTGCTGAGCTGGTCCCCATTCTGCATTTGCATTAAATCGAGTAGATCTCATCTCCGCCTTCACTTTTGTCTGCCACCTCCATCTAGACACAGAATGAAATTGTCTTGCTTGTCTACCTGATTTAATGTTGTTTAACAATGCTCCAGTGAAAGACGAATGCTGGGCGCTTGAGGTGAGAACTAAAAATGGAATCCAGTGCAGTCCTCAGTCCAGTGCAGTCCTCTCCGTGCTGCATAGAGGTTTTTGCTTTGGTTAAATATGGTGGTAGTAAGCTGACTGAGGAAGAGTTGGTAAATCAAGGTCTGCTGCTAAGGATTGGGAATTATTGTTCAGTTCCAATATTTATTTATTTTTGTTTTCTAAAAAGATTGTAACTGAATGATGTTCTGTTTTGTTAACAGCCCTGTTGAAAAACAACAGCATATGCTGGTTAGGTATGTTTTGAAGCATGGCAGCTGGTTTGAGCTGGTTTAAGCTGGTCCTTAGTTGGTCATGAGATGGTTTAAGATGGTCCTGAGCTGGTTTTAAACTGGTTATGAGCTGGATTAAGCTGGTCATGTGCTGGTCCTAAGCAACTAGCTCCCGCTCCTGACCAGCTCATAACCAGCTCAGAAAAACAATTGAAAAGTAGCGCAGTGTAATGGAAAAACCTGTGAATGGCCCATTAGAATGTAACTGAAATTAATTTACCACATTCTTTACCACTTCAATACCTAGTCATCCATATCTTTAGTGTGTGTGTGTGTGTGTGTGTTCTGAAAATGCATGGTAGGTTAGGTAGGTTGGTATAATAGGAGACAAAATGTGTCATTAAATAGCATTATAAAGTGTTCTCCACTTGTTTGTGACAGTTTTATAAGCTGCAACACTGAATGAGCGACTACACCCACACGCTTCCCTTTTCATTCACTCCAGGAAGCCTCTCCACCATGTTTGTTTGGGTTACTGTAGAACCACGCAGCCACATGACCCGAGGTCAGATTCAATCTCCGACTCTGATCCACCCAAGTCTTGCCCAACATAGAGTCTAATAGTATTTGCATTCTGCCCAGACCCTGCTGTATGGGTCAGTGGTGCTGGATGCAGTGAACTGAACAGTCCCTTCTGGCTTGGACATTTAACGGCGCTTTGAATTTGCATTGGGATCCTATTGTGATCTAGATTCATGCTATTGCAAGGGGGGAAGTCAATAGGAGGGACATTCACACACGGCAGAGATCAATAGACCTATTATTCTTGTGGCTGCTTGCTCCACCGGCTAATGTCTCAGTTGTTGGATAAATTCAGATTACAGGGGGGAAAAAAACTGAATGCAGCTGTCTTGTCTGAACTTTTATGATTTTAAAGTTCGCATGCAATTATTTGCATGAAGTTGAGCTTTTTCCTTAACCCCAGCGATGAACAATCAATAAAAGACACTCATGTGATGAAGCGTTGCTGCTTTGAATTCAGGCAATCTTATTACATTTTTGTCACTAAAGCACTGATTCTGTTCTGTCAGGTTTTGTTTTTAATTTGTCCCTTTTCTCTGAAAAAGAAGGACCCTATTTCCTCCGTTTCCTCCTTTTTCTTTTGCCTCAGCCTGTTGGTTCATAGATAAGTATGATTCTATTCAGTGCACAGTATTCTTCTTATGATGCCTGTTTTCTGGATCGACTAGAAGAAGACAAGTATATCATATAGGCATATACTACCACTGAAAAGTTTTGGGGTCGGTACGATTTTTTTAATGCTGTTAAAAGCTTAGTCTCTCATGTTCACCACGGCTGCATTTATTTGATCAAAAATACAGTAAAACAGCAATATTGCAAAATATTAAAACAGTTTAAAATAACTGTTTTCCATTTAAAATATTATCACCCCTTCATAAATAATTCTAATGCACTGATTTGCTGCTCAAGAAATGTTTTATTTTTAACAATGTTGAGAACAGTTATGCTACTTAATATTTTTGTGGAAACCGTCAGAATTCTTTGATTGAATAGAAAGTAAAAAAAAAAACAGCATTTATATAAAATAGAAATCTTTTGTAACAATGCAAAAGTATTTAAACTTTTGGTCAATTTAATGCATCCTTGCTAAATCAAAGTATTTATTTCTTTTAAATAAAATCATACTGACCTCAAACTGATGGAGTTTGTGGTAAATAGAACTTCATTAGCAAGTGCAAGTTTGTTTTTCAGAATATGCTACTGTTAATGTTCAGTGTGAATGCTTTCACACCCAGTGTTAATAGGTTTACACAACAATATGTATCTATATACATATATATAAACTTCTGACACTCCTGCTCATTCATTTATTATTACTATTTTCAGCTTTTTAGAAATCTCTAGAATGATACAAATGAAAGTATGGGAATTATGTAGTGATTTAAAAATTGTCTATTTGTATTTGGAAATGAAAATTCTGTTATCACTTACTCACCCACGTGTCATTTCAATAATAATTTACTGGTTACTCTTTACCATGCAGTTACAATTAATGGGGATTGAGGCATTCAAGCTTCAAAACGAATGTTTGTGTCTTTTTAGAAGCTTTAACGCTTCAGTCCCCATTCATTGTAATCATATGAAAAAAAGTAATAATATATTAATAATTATCTTCAAAATTTCTCCTTCAATGTTCTGCAGAAAAAAGTAAGTTATACAGGTTTGGAATGAAATGAGGGTGAGTAATTGATGACAGATTTTTTATATTATGCCAAAGCTGTTGTACTGCCCTGTAAGCAGTAAAACTTGCAACTCGTTTATTATAATCAATTCCAAGCAACATCGAAACACTTCACCGTCCTCTCCCCTCTGTCATTCTCTCTTCTCAGACTCAGTGCAGCTGTGGACCTCTTCACCTCAGCCTGGCACTCGAGGTCTGCACCCCTGCATGACAAACAATGGAGGTATTAGAAGGCCCTGTTAAGCTGCAGCCCTCTTCAAACAGGCAGCCAGCATGGTACCAGATCCAAGCCCTCAGCAGCTGTGCTAACCCCCATTCACTTCTCTGACAGAAATCCCCGCTCTCTATCCCAAAGACTGCTTAATGCAGGGCTCTCTCAAGTGAAAAGAGTGTTTCTTATGTCTTTATTATCTCAGAAAAAGGACACAGATTCTTTTTGTGCCAGTACACTTTCATTTGCCAAAGCCAAGCAGTCTCATTTTTTTGAAAGGGTATCAAAGAGAGAAAAGGGGTTTTATAACAAGCCCGTAGTAGAGCAAGCAGGTCTCGTAGCCCGAAACGTCTTATGTTTCACTGCCTCTTTTCCTGGTATCTGATGCTGGGACACACGGCAGAGATCAATAGACCTATTATTCTTGTGGCTGCTTGCTCCACCGGCTAATGTCTCAGTTGTTGGATAAATTCAGATTACAGGGGGGAAAAAAACTGAATGCAGCTGTCTTGTCTGAACTTTTATGATTTTAAAGTTCGCATGCAATTATTTGCATGAAGTTGAGCTTTTTCCTTAACCCCAGCGATGAACAATCAATAAAAGACACTCATGTGATGAAGCGTTGCTGCTTTGAATTCAGGCAATCTTATTACATTTTTGTCACTAAAGCACTGATTCTGTTCTGTCAGGTTTTGTTTTTAATTTGTCCCTTTTCTCTGAAAAAGAAGGACCCTATTTCCTCCGTTTCCTCCTTTTTCTTTTGCCTCAGCCTGTTGGTTCATAGATAAGTATGATTCTATTCAGTGCACAGTATTCTTCTTATGATGCCTGTTTTCTGGATCGACTAGAAGAAGACAAGTATATCATATAGGCATATACTACCACTGAAAAGTTTTGGGGTCGGTACGATTTTTTTAATGCTGTTAAAAGCTTAGTCTCTCATGTTCACCACGGCTGCATTTATTTGATCAAAAATACAGTAAAACAGCAATATTGCAAAATATTAAAACAGTTTAAAATAACTGTTTTCCATTTAAAATATTATCACCCCTTCATAAATAATTCTAATGCACTGATTTGCTGCTCAAGAAATGTTTTATTTTTAACAATGTTGAGAACAGTTATGCTACTTAATATTTTTGTGGAAACCGTCAGAATTCTTTGATTGAATAGAAAGTAAAAAAAAAAACAGCATTTATATAAAATAGAAATCTTTTGTAACAATGCAAAAGTATTTAAACTTTTGGTCAATTTAATGCATCCTTGCTAAATCAAAGTATTTATTTCTTTTAAATAAAATCATACTGACCTCAAACTGATGGAGTTTGTGGTAAATAGAACTTCATTAGCAAGTGCAAGTTTGTTTTTCAGAATATGCTACTGTTAATGTTCAGTGTGAATGCTTTCACACCCAGTGTTAATAGGTTTACACAACAATATGTATCTATATACATATATATAAACTTCTGACACTCCTGCTCATTCATTTATTATTACTATTTTCAGCTTTTTAGAAATCTCTAGAATGATACAAATGAAAGTATGGGAATTATGTAGTGATTTAAAAATTGTCTATTTGTATTTGGAAATGAAAATTCTGTTATCACTTACTCACCCACGTGTCATTTCAATAATAATTTACTGGTTACTCTTTACCATGCAGTTACAATTAATGGGGATTGAGGCATTCAAGCTTCAAAACGAATGTTTGTGTCTTTTTAGAAGCTTTAACGCTTCAGTCCCCATTCATTGTAATCATATGAAAAAAAGTAATAATATATTAATAATTATCTTCAAAATTTCTCCTTCAATGTTCTGCAGAAAAAAGTAAGTTATACAGGTTTGGAATGAAATGAGGGTGAGTAATTGATGACAGATTTTTTATATTATGCCAAAGCTGTTGTACTGCCCTGTAAGCAGTAAAACTTGCAACTCGTTTATTATAATCAATTCCAAGCAACATCGAAACACTTCACCGTCCTCTCCCCTCTGTCATTCTCTCTTCTCAGACTCAGTGCAGCTGTGGACCTCTTCACCTCAGCCTGGCACTCGAGGTCTGCACCCCTGCATGACAAACAATGGAGGTATTAGAAGGCCCTGTTAAGCTGCAGCCCTCTTCAAACAGGCAGCCAGCATGGTACCAGATCCAAGCCCTCAGCAGCTGTGCTAACCCCCATTCACTTCTCTGACAGAAATCCCCGCTCTCTATCCCAAAGACTGCTTAATGCAGGGCTCTCTCAAGTGAAAAGAGTGTTTCTTATGTCTTTATTATCTCAGAAAAAGGACACAGATTCTTTTTGTGCCAGTACACTTTCATTTGCCAAAGCCAAGCAGTCTCATTTTTTTGAAAGGGTATCAAAGAGAGAAAAGGGGTTTTATAACAAGCCCGTAGTAGAGCAAGCAGGTCTCGTAGCCCGAAACGTCTTATGTTTCACTGCCTCTTTTCCTGGTATCTGATGCTGGGCTGCCCAGCCTCCATGGTAATTAGACTTAAAATCCTCCAGTACCGGGCCCCTGCGTAAAACTTTCTTTGATGGAGAACTTGATTTCCTCCACATTTCTGTTTCTCTCTTTTTTCTTTTTTTTTTTTGGCCGAGTTGGCTTATGCCCATATCTGTCATCCCCACCCAATTCCTTATTTGATCTTGACCTACTGTACCAACACACTTATGACACTCTTCCCTCTGCTGGTACACAGAAACCAATTGGACATGCTCTATAAATCATCACCTACATCCTTCTAGAGGAGAATGGAAAAATAAAATAGCAGGCAGGCCTATAGCCCTGGGAGGGAGGAGGCACAACTGGAATGCATTCTGCCAAAGGAACAGAGGATATTAAATACATATAAGCAGCTGGAAGTGTTTAGATACATAGAGGAAAGGTGTGTGTGTTATAGTGGATGGGTATAAGTTATAACAGATAAGGACTGTATTACATTGATCTTACTGAATATTATTATGCAGAATCCCAGGCATGCATTGTAAAACCCCAAAAATATACTTTCGGATATAGTTAAAAAAAAAAATTGCCAACAAATATACTGCTAAAATAGATGTTAAAAAGTGTTTACACAAATATATTTTCAGTATGTTTTAGTTATTTTAGTTTTACTTATTTTTCCTCATATATTTTTATATATTATTACTCTAAATGCATTATATTTACATAACCCAAATCTATTGTTCAGCTTTATGTATAAATATCCTTTATAAATAAAATACATTTATAAATAAAATTATAGATGTATATATTATTTTACTATACGAGTATAAATCTATTTTTAAAACTGTATTTTGTGTGTGTATGTATGTATGTATGTATATGTGTATGTATATATATATATATATATATAT
>NW_015553274.1:415244-424765 GCF_001515605.1 Sinocyclocheilus anshuiensis
TATATATATGACTGATTTTTAACATGAAGTGAGCATTAGATGATGGAAAGTAAATAGGAGAAATTAATATGCATAATTCAGTGTCCAATTAATAATTTATTCATGCAAATTGTTCCTGTTTTCCAACTTTCCCATCATCTAATGCTCACTTAAAGTTAATCTTTAGAAACACTAATAATTTAATAACACTGCTAAATGTAATCTTTAGCAAATCTCAAAATATCATGCTGTATATTATAATGTGTGTGTTGCCTAAATTTACTTGTAGCATTTAAAATTAGGGATGCACCGATACCACTTTTTCCAGTACTCGCCCGATACCAATACTTTTATTTTTGGTACTTGCCGATACCGAGTACCGATACCAATATTTTCACAAATTCAGCTTGATAATGTCAGATAACTTTGATAGAAAGGTATGTAATGGATTACAATAAACCAAAAATTATTCATACAGCTGTCAAGATTTACACAACTATCAATACTTTGTCGGGTGACCCTTAGCCTTAATGACAGCATATAGTCTCCTGGGCATGCTGTCAACCAGGTTTTTGCAAACCTGAACTTACATTTTTTCCCAGAATTTTTGGTCCCAAATTTGTATCAATTTTACTGTTAGTCCACTGTATGAAGAATGTTTGGGTATAATATATCACAGTTTCGTTTATTTTGCTATCCTCACTTTACATAAATGAACTATAGTGTCCTACACCCACTAGTAAAAAAATATAAAAAATTATATCTGGTCTCTGAATCATTTTTGGTTTGACTGTATATCCTTCTGTTATTTTCACACTTAATTATGCCCATTAAAATTTATTTTACAAGTTTTTGTTACTTTCACTGTTAATTTTTTTCTCTCTCTATGGTAGCCTACATCATCTTTAATTTAATAGCATTAGAGCTGCTCCATTGCAGCGGCTTAGTACTGTAATCACACGATTTGCTGTAAAAATGCAGGGAACCACTCACTATAAATCTCCTAACTGTGATATTTTCATAAATAGAAGTCGCTTTTTTTTCATCTGAAAGTGCAGCGATTTATTTCCCAAAGCCACTCATATAATGCAGAAACACTCATGAAGCAAGCAAAACACAAGTACAGTACAGCCTAGCGCATTTCACACAGGCTGTTATTAATTTCACTTTCGCCAGAAAGTCGTGTATACTTAAGGGTAAAAATAAATTACGTTTATAGTGAATAAACTTGGCATTTTAACGAGTACGAGTACGAATACAGGAGCTCAGTATCGGGCCCGATACCGATACCAGTATCGATATCGGTGCATCCCTATTTAAAATGATTGATTTTAGTTTACATTTACATTTATGCATTTGGCAGACCTTTCATCGGTACTTCCTTTCCCTGGGAATCGAACCCATGACCTTGGCGTTGCTATCACCATGCTCTTTTTAAGCAACAGGCTTAGATTTTAGCAAACAAATCCTCTGAGATTCTCTGCTTATCCAAAAATAAGCAGAGAACCTCAGACATGTGCCTGAAAAATCCCTTTCACATAACGGTCGACCTTCCATTGTAGAAACCTCACCAGTCATTTCATTTTACCTTTCTGCAATTCGGTGGGGCAAGAAGGAAGTTTGAGCCCAGCATGACCTGGCATGTAGGGATGATTTTTATTGGGACAGTTTTCAGACAGTAAGCCCAGCAGACGGTTAACTCTTTTAGCATACACAAAAAAGCTTTCGAATGTTGTCGAACCGCTGCTCTCATCAGCCGCTGAAGGAGTTCACCTTGAAAAGATCCCCTCTTGGTTGTGCTTTCGCTCCTCTTTCTTTCCACTCTATTTTGGTTTCTCTGATGTGTAAATCTGAATACAGGATGTAGCCATAAACCTCTGACTCTCACGACCACGCTTGCAAATTTCAGCTATCAAAACTGAGTGGCTGCCATGAGGAGAGCTCAACTCTTTTTTCGCTTTCAATCTGAACTTCCAAACAACCGAGACATGATCGGCAAGGGCTATTCGGCCTTTTCATCTTCAAAGGCATGCTATTAATAATCTCCATAAATAATAACAGGTTGCAAGGAGTATGACGTGGATGAGAATGTCACAGTCTCTGCCCCTGGACACTTTGTCTGTCTCAGAGGGCACGGCGTATAAAGCCTGAACTCATTCATCACTAAACTGCACATGGATAAAATATAATAGGATCCATCCGCTTATGCAGTACATTTTTATTGCCCCTATTATATATCTTAAAATACACATTTAAATAAACATGGAGGTGAATTGTATGTTGCTACCCTTGTTACGTTGTTGCCATTTTTTGTCATGAGCTTGGATACTATTCACCATCTTCTAAAATGAAAAGGAAGTTATTGACACGTTATTTCTTTATGCAATCAAAAAGTTTCAAAAATATTTCCTTTTTTAAGGAAATACCATTTTATACTGTTAATATATAATTTTTTTTACATTTTATATCTTTAAAATGTATATATGTTTAAAAAAAAGTATTATTCAATTGGAATTATATAATTATATAATTAAATTGAATTTATTTCAATTTACAGGTTTTTCCTGTTTCCTCAGTTTCACTTTTATCCTGTGGAAATGAGCTTTTCCATAAGTCATTTGCAGTATCTGTATATCTAACAAAAGCTAGGGCATAAAAGTCATAAACATCAGGATCCATTAGCAGTGTTTTTTTTATGAAATATGAGATTTTGTGGGGGGGGGTTGGGTATTAGTTGTTTTGTGTAACTTTGAAATATTCCATCCTGTTAGATATAATAAAACTGTAATATTGAAATGTAACAATATAATTTAAAAATCTTCATCTAAAAATTAATGTTAACACCCTGATGTAAAATAACTATCAGCACGGTGAAAATAAAGAGCAGAATCCACATTTTCAGAATCCAAATTTTTATTTCCATCCTGTGAGGCTTCACATTCATTTTCTTGATGCTGTGTAAATAATCAAGCTAATAAAAGTTCATTACAATTGACAAGACCAACACAAACGTATAATTTTCTAAGTTACAGAGTTCAAAAGGTGCCACATAACTGGACCTACTAATAGGTTTACTAATGGACAGGTCTTGGGAATTTTAGTGGAACTTAAGAGTTGAGTGGAATCAGTAATTTTCTAGCATTCATCATAAATAATCTTCCAAGAAAATGATTAAAGTAGGGTTCGTGCCATACTGGAGATGATAGATCTCCAGGAATAGTCTTTCTAGGAATGTCAATGTTGAGTCAAGCCACTTTTCTTCATCATCTCAAGCCGTTTCTTCTGCATCTCTCCTTCTGCCCCACTTTACTGAGATCTATCACTGCATTCAGTTGAGTGCAGTTTCTGGCACTGTTCATCTCCAGTGTAATAAATTAAGAAATTGTGCCCAAGTTGCCACTGTGCAATTAATTGGCTCTAATAGATTTGTGGATAATATGAGTCACTGAATATTGTACCATTCTATCTCTCTAACTACCTCTCACATTTTACCCTCTTCAGAAATTATAAAGTGCTCCCCTCACTTCTTTTTGTGCACATGAAAAATGTACACATGTAAGTGTGGATGACCTGGGGAAATTACTGGTGTGCTTCACACGAACATGCAAGATCCCCATCTATCTCTTCTCCTCCGCTATTAGACACTTAATCTGTCATCATGTCAGTTTTTTTCTCTAATGGCAAGATCACTTGACACACAGCAGATTTTACCTATGGAAGATCAGATATGTGGGATGAAACATATTGTGGTGCAGGGTTGTCACCACAACAACCACAATGACGTACTGCTGGGTGAATTTGAGCTGATGTCACGTAGTACTTTTGGTTTCCAGCCCTGAAATTTAAGAATTTACAGTTTTGCTACAATTAAATAATTTATTTACAAATATATTTCATATATAGTGAAATATATAAAAACTGTTTTCAAGTGACATCGACAAATTTTACTATATATTAAATACTGAAATTATTTAAAACAAATAATTTAAATATAATAATGTAACAGTAGCAGTTTTTATGTATGGATTACATTTTTTATAAAATGTTAATTACATTTAAATTAACATTTTTATATAGTGAAATTTGTAAATGTAACATGAAAGCTGTTTTAATATATTATATATTTTTCATACTTTTATAAAAATGTAAATAATTATATTTAAATATTTAATAGATAGTAAAATTTGTAAATGTCACTTGAAAGCAGTTTTTTATATATATTTATATGTTTTATATTTTTAAATGATTATATTTAAATAAAATATAGGTCCCACTTTATATTAAGTGTCCCTAATACCTGTGTACTTAGTAACTAGATATGTACATAGTATGTAACCACAGTGTAAGTGCATATTGGTACATAGTATCTACACCTCTAATGTTTGTGTAACTACACATATGTAACAACACTTTTTGGTAATGAAAGTACAAATGTGTAACAGGACTAACAGCACTTTTTGGCAAAGAAAGTGTTACACTTTATATTAGATGTATCATGTAATTACTCTGATGTTACACAGCAGCGGCCAGTAAGTTAGGCTTTACATATAAATTGTGGTTGGTGTCCAGAATGTTATACTTTATATTAAGTGGACAGTTCCTGAGGAGTTACCATGTAAGTACACTGGTATTACAGTGGTATTACAACTCCACCAACTCGAGATCCAACTCCTCCCACCTCACATATCCCTAAACCTACCCGTTTCCACCCCCTGGATCCCTTTTCCACCCCTAAACCTACCCATCTCCACCCCCTGGATCAAATGGTTCCAATTACTCTTATACATATTGTTGTTACAAAATGTAGTTATATATGTCCTGTTACACATTTGTACTTACACAAACCATCCTGAGGGTTGTTACATGTGTGTAGTTACAGAAATATTACAGCTGTAGATACTATGAACCAATGTGCACTTACACTGTGGTTACATACTATGTACACATTTAGTTACTATGTAAGCACACACAGGTATTAGGGACACTTAATATAAAGTTGGGCCAAAATATATTTTAATAGTGACATCTGTAAATGTAACATGAAAACAGAACACGAAACTGTTTTTAAAAAAAAGCTATAAAAAGCTTTTGAATATCACAAAAACACTTCTCACATTAAGTGTGAAAATATAAAAGCTCAACTAAACTGTAGACATTTTACAGGTGCCTACATGTTACAGAGCAATACCAGAGACAGCTAGGCCTTGTTTACACTCAGTTTTAACACCATTCTCAGGTGAGCCGTTTACAAGTCATCAGGTGAGTCAGACGGTTCACACCCGGTATTATTACCATGTGACTCAAAAGCATCTCCTGTGACCACTTGTGATCAGATTTCATTAAGGGGATTTCATGAGCGCATACATCATGTGCTATGTCAGTGTGCTAAAACATGTTGATAAAACATTTTAGACCTCGTTTCACTGCTGTCCACCAATCAGATCACCCAAGACGGATGTTAATGCCAGGTGTAAACGGGGCCCTAGAGCTCCAGGTGTCTTCAGAGTGCCTAATCAGAGTCAATGTGCCCAGCTCCCCACCCCCCAAATGTAATGGGCTAGATTAATCCCAGCCTCTCTGCCTGTACTGAGGGGTAGCAGGGCCTTTGCCTTATAATAGTGGCCATCCATCATTGATGTGTGCACTTTGTGTCAATAGATAGAGGGAATACTACTATCTTCACACCAAAAGATAACACTGAGAGCACAGTGGGAAAAAGAAGACATGTTTCTTATATGTTCTGAGAAGAATAAAGACATTGAATGTTCTCAAAACGGAAGGAAAGCACAGGTTTAGAGTGGATGTGGGTTGTATGACTGCGTAGTAATTTATTGACTATTCCATATCTTGTGTTTCTGAAAATGAAAAGGAGGATTATTTTGCTGAGAATTGAATGCACTTCACAAATAATACAGAGTAAGCAGTCATGGAACAACTGGAGCCAATTTAGCTCCCAGAAAGGCTTTTTCATTTAAGAACATCTTACAAAGGTATATTGAAAATTACTGTTTTTTTAAAGAATAGGAAACAGGAAATGAGATTAAGGGCCTTCTAAATTTAAGTCGTATAAATATAGGATCTTAGCTATTCCACTACATATAAAGTTTCAGGAAACGTGGGCTGTGTTATTATAGAAATACATGATATTCTGATCAAATGCGTGGAACTATATCAAGTATTTCATTTCGTGACATTGACTTGCTATTTTTTTATTTCTGGCGGAACCTCCTTTCCTCATAAATAAATGTGAGGCTGTTGAGATTATGTGATAAGACAGAATGACTGACATTTGTAGAATATTGAGGGGGAAGACACTTAAAAGGCAAAGGAAGATTTTTGATATGGAGTGGTGGAAAATAGCGATCTATATGTGCATATTTTAAGGTCATGCATAGAATATCTACCACCAGACCTATATTCATATTCCTTATCTGGAAAAGCCAAACAAACTATTATTTAATTATAATTGGGGAAGTAACAAATGCAAATTTAATTTGACCTGGAGGATATACATTATTGAGAATGTCTGAATAAAATTTACTTTTATTCTGAAGGTAGTGAGGAGGACAACATTTGTATTTCTTCTTGCTGTCAACATGGCTTTTTTTACATTTTAAGTTCTTCAGACCGTCTGTGTGTTTGCACCTTTATTTTCATGAGACGAACAAAAACTGAATTTTTAGGAGCCATTATTCTAGTCTTCAGCATCACATGATCCTTCAGAAATCATTCTAATATGCTGGTTTGGTGTTCAAAAACGATTTCTTATTATTATTGAATGTTGAAAACTGCATTGCACTCTTTTCAAAGGTTCAAAAGAACAGCATTTATTTGAAATGTAATTATTTTGTAAATTATAAATGTCTTTAATGTCACTTCTGATCAGCTGAATAAAATGATCTTACTGACCCTAAACTTCTGAATGGTAATGTACAGATTCAGCCATTTAATGTACACATCCTCACTGACATAACAATATTGACAAAAATCATTGACATAACAATTTTGGGTAGATGTGCAACAGAAAAAATATTGTGATTTCTGCTAAATCCTATAAAAAGAAGACCAAAGAGCACCTCAGTGTAATGAATTCTCTTTGCATGGGTAGGTTTGCAGCAGGCAGCCTCCCAGCACCTCAGAGCTGTGTCTCAGTCAGGTTCATCAGGTTCGTTTCAGGCTCATTAGGGCCAGTTGATGGGAGCATGACTCTTTGGACGTGGGGGTTGAACTTAGAGGTGCCTGTAGAAAGAGAACTGCACACTCACACACAGCACCTCACAGAATGATGTGTACTTGACTGTAAGGGACTCTGAGGACATGAGGTCTTTTCTATGTTTAAAAATTATGACCAATGATGCGTAGTTCAGTGGTTATAGGCTATGACCCATTTTAGACCTGATTTTTTTTTAAATAAAAAAGGTAAAAAAGGTTTGTTTGTTTTTTAAATCTGAGTTTATATCTCACAGTTCTGAGTTTGTATCTTCTTAGAAAAAATTACAAGACATAAACTTGTGCTTGCGAGATATAAACATGCAATTCTGAGGGAAAAAACAGGACTGCGAGGTCTATACTCAGAATTCAGGCAAATAATGAGATTTAAACTCACAATTCTGAGATAAATAAGATATAAACTTAATTGCGAGGAAAAAGTCGGAATTGTGAGATAAAAAAAGTTACTGTTTAAAATGTAGATCTTTTGCTTTTTAGCAAATTCACATTCATTCTGAAAACAATTTATAAAAATAATTTTTTACTCCGAAATTGCTAGTAAATTCAACAAATAATTACAGAGAAACAGCAAGAAACATGCTGAATTAAACTTTTTTTTTTTTTTGTAAAATGTACTCCAATAATCTTTCTTCTATTTACAACTTCAAAAAATAATTTTTCTCCAGTTTGGTATCCATTTTGGTATCTTATGTCCACTTTTAATGATCCAATCAAATCCTGATCTTTAAAATCAAGTCCTGCCCTATATTTGTATAATTTAATATCACAATATGCATATAAAGAAATGTGGAAGTGCAATTCTTGTTAACTTTAAAGTAAAACATGTTTAAAAATCAGCAGACAGCGGTGATAGTTGTGTGTATAATTGAGTGTGAAATTCACATCACTTTAAGACTGCATTTATGTGCTGCTTTGTAATCGAAAAGGGCTTTGTAATCATCGCATTACTCTCGTTAAACGGCGAGGGAGGGTGAGTGCTCTTAATGGATGTTGACGTGGTGCCTCAGATAAAGTGTAAGCTGTGGATCTTGTTACGTGCAGGTTGTTCTGAATAAGCCCACCTGCAACCTCAACTTTAGCCTTGCAGTGTTTGTCATGCTCGGGCTCAGCGCACCTCTCTCCCGCTGCACCAGGTAATTAACTGGAATGTCAACACGAGATGAACTGCAGTGAAATAATAGCTTCTTTTATCCAGGAGTCGTGATCATTATCTTTGTATTTTTTTTTCTTTTCCTACCCATCTCTAGCACTGTCATCCACCCCTCAACCCCGGCCCCTCCATTGTCTTATTTGTTCACAATTGATGACATCCTCTACTTACCTTTAAATTAATCTGCCCTCAGGATGAAGTGTTCTAAAGAGGCTTGCCGAGGAAAGGAGAACTTCAATTTTCAAGTAGCTGTGAGCAGTTTGCGAGTAAACCCGTGACAGCTTACTAATTCAGAGGTATTCAGGAACAGCTGAAGTTTCAAGGCTGAAAACAAAATTTCACAGAAAGAAGTGTTGAGTGTTAAGGAGGAAAACATTTCTTAACTACTTGAAACCTTGTTTGAGCTGAACTTCTCTTAAAGGAATAGTTCACCTCATGTCCTTCTAAACCTGACTTAGGCCCAATTCCAATTCTACCCCTTAGCCCTTCCCCTTTCCCCTACCCCTTCGTTTCGCGTGTTCACGTGAAGGGGTAGGGGTGTCTCAATTCTCTTTTGGTTGGAGGGGTAGGGGAACGGCCAGACAGCCCTTCAAACGAAGATTTTTCGGGACCACACTTCAAACGAAGGGGTATAAATTATCTCAGTGTAAACCGGCTTCAGCGGCAACATGGCTGCCCGAGCGAACAAAAAGACACATAAATGTAAGCATTTTTGGCATTTGGCATTAATTTAACGAAAAGTAATCATTTGTTTTATGTTACATTCAATCGTGAGTTCATATTTACGGTCTACGGTCACAAAGAAATGTTTGCAAAAAATCGCTAATATTTGCTAACTAACGTCATATCATTGTAGACTGCACGATAGTGCCACAACATATTTTCATGTCTGATCAGGGTGATAACCACCGTAGACATTGAGGGGGGCTAGTCCCCCCAATAATTAGAAATCGCTAAACCCTTTTCTCAAATATTGGCAATTCGAGAGAGAGAGAGAGAGAGAGAGAGAGATGAAAGTTGCATGTATGCACGTCTGTGCGTTTCTCTTTTTAGAGTGAGTTTACTTAAAAAACAGCGATTTTATCCTCTCGTTGCTGGAAAATATAATGTAGCGATTCAGTATTTAAACTGTTATTAATAAAAGTCGTGGGGCAGCATTGAC
>NW_015553274.1:426410-430016 GCF_001515605.1 Sinocyclocheilus anshuiensis
TGTGTGTGTGTGTGTGTGTGTGTGTGTGTGTCAGTAAGCAGCGCATTAATATAGAACGGTAATTAAAGGTTCTAATGCACACACCAGCACACCAGTATAGGTGTGTGCATTGTAGGAGCTAGACGACGTATGATGGCGTGTGACGGCATAGTAGTGGTGTCCCAGTTCTTATGGGAATATTTTTACCCCTTCCCAAGGGGAAGGGGTAGGCGGAGGGGTAGGGGAAGGGGAAGGGGTATAAAATAGAATTGGGATTGGGCCTTACTTTCATTCATGCAACACAAAAGGCATTCTTTTCCATGCAATTAAAATGAATGGGAACCTTCACTAAGCTTCAGAAAAGACTCAAAAGCACCCGAAAGTATCATAAAAGAAGTCTTTTCGACTCATGCATGATATTCCAGGTCATCTGAAGCCATATGAAATCTTCATGTGAGAAACATAGTGGAATTAAAATCATTATTCACTAATCAGCCTGAGTCAAAGACTTGAAAGTTTCTAACATGTGTATATATATATATAAGACCCAGTCGGTTTCTTGTGTATACATATGGATATTTTTTTTTCTGTTTGTTTGTTTATTTATGCTTGCTTGCTTTATGATTTCCTTGTGAATTAAGAACTTAATTATTTGATATCTTAATCTAAATTGTGATTAATGGGAAAATACTTTATATAAGCATTTGTCAACAAACTATAGTTTTTTTTTCTCTAATTGTGTTTCAATTTTTTTCCTCACTGAAGAAACACTGGTGTAGAAACAATTTGCACTCAAAAATTATGTTTTCAAATTTCAAAAAATGACCTGATATGGGATCTGACGAAAGATCTGACATGAATGATTCATGGATGGGAGTAACAATTTCAAATAACTAAAGTTGGGTCTTTTCCTTAAATTAAGGCACAAGTCATATGGACACCTTTAATGGTGCTTTTGTGTTATTTTTAAAGCTTGAAAGCTCCGGTCCCTGTGCACTGTAATTGCATGGCAAACAGTCTTAGAAATGTCTCCTTTTGTGTTTCACAGGACAAATGATGACAATGTAATTTTTGAGTGAACTATTCCTTTAGAGTAGTAGCATGTTCAACACCATGAGAAAGCAGCTCAGCTCTTGTTGCTCTAAAATGCTGCTCAGTTAAAAGCAAGATTGTACTTCTGATTCTGACAAAGGCCTGGACTGATTCCAACCCTTGTAAATCTGTTAAACTAGGTCAAACATTCTCGCCACACAATTTAACAGTACAACTCAGGTAGTGGTTTGGATTTAATAAAACGCCTGAGGCACAACATAAAATGATAAGCATGAGTATGTTTATTATTTATCCATGTTACATGTTTTTGTGGTGAGATAATAAAGCAACATTGTCTGATTGATGCCTTTCATATTGCCCTTTGCCACCACGTATGCATGAGGCCTGTAGCTATGACATGAAATCGGCTCCAGTAATCGATAGTTTGAAAAGGACACACACAGAAATCTATGTCCACCCTGCACCTTGTCGAGCCTTCCTGCGGTGTCAAGAAAGAAAAAACTCTCCCTCAGGCAGTGCAATCCATCAACACAGGGCCTGGCCTTCAGACTAAGCACACTCTCATTATAGTGGGTCAGGGCCCCATGAGAACCTCTGAATACATGTTTACTATTTCTGCAAAAAAACGGCAAACAAGTGCACTGTACGTACCTGTGCTCAGTTTTATGCTGCTGCTTTTAGGGATGGTTCATCAATGACCCAACAACCAACTAGTTGATTAGTGTGCTTGAGTTTATTTAGATTTCCCATGTATACATTTTTTTGTAGTTTTGGTGCTTTAATTAACATGCTGACATGTTTTTTTGGGGGCTGTTTACACCTGGTCACTTCATGTGTTTTGTCTGATCGGATAGCTATCCGATCGTGTGAGAGCGTGTTGTAGGCTATATGACATTATAGTCAGATATGACTGCGCTAATGCAACACGCATCGCAGTGGACGAGTAGCTGAGTATCTCTTTAGCAAGCCGACGCGCAAACTGCTGTGAATGAAACAAAGTAATATGCAGACGGTCAACACACAATCATCTTCATTAAAAGTAGTAAGACAATCTTTATTTTTCCAGTGCTGATGCCGCGCGCTCTTCTATTGCAGTCTTTGATCTTGAAATGAGCTTATAATTAATCAAACGCAGTGCTTATCTTTTGATTTCGTTGACGTGAACTGAATTGAAGATCGGATTTATATCCATTTTGCGACGACACGTTTATGTGGCCAAGTGTAAATGGAAAAGTTTTAACAAATCAGATAGATATCCGATCAGCAAAAACGCATGAAATAACCAGATGTAAACAGGCCCAAAAAACACCACTGCATTCTGTTCTGCTTCATTGCACACAGTCAAGCTGTATTTTTTTTTTCTGAATGCAAAAACACATGTTGTGTAAATGTCAACTAAGAATGTGTTCAATCATTGTCAGATGGATCTAAAACTAGTCTATTTATGCAGCTCTAACTCTAACCCTATGAAGCCTACTGTATCATATTTGATACACAAATTGCTTAGGCCTCTAAATTATCAACATGATCGAAACTTTGCTAAAAAACTTGTACACAATCTACTACATACCTTCTGATTGATAGTTTATAGTTTTAGTAAGTAAAAGGCCTTTTAATATTATCCTACAAATGTCAACCTTCAAGTTGCAGTACAAGTGTCTTTTTGCTTTTTTATAAAGAAAACATAAGGACAACTTTTATTCTGTTTGTAATATTTCAAGATGAACACGTAATGTATTGAAACAACTTAGGTTTACTTAATGATCTATAAATCATTTATTAGGAAAAATCATGTTAAAGTGTGAGTATTAAATATGATACATCAGGCTTCAGGAACATTTATTTATACACCTCTCAGTCATTATTGTATTGTATTTGCCCCCCACAATGAAAACTACAGAACTTTGCACTTTTTAATCTTTGCAAAATTTTAAAAATAAGCACATAAATATAATACTAAGACATATTATTGGGAGATATTGGGAGTGACACGTGATATTTACATGCATTTTATATAAGTAATCTGCTATACTATTATAAATATATGAGCAGTTTGCGAGTTATAAGAATTTCATCGTATATTTTGGACATTAATATCAGCAACTTCACCAAAATGCATATTTCTGCTTAGTTTGGGCCTCTTGGAATAAAAGTGAGGTGTTTTTCCTCCTCGATTACGAGTTCCATATTACTTGGCAGTAGGGATGCACCGATACTGAGCTCCTGTACTCGTACTCGTACTCGTTAAAATGCCCCGATACCAAACGCCGATACCACACAGCATGTGATAAGCGCCATATTCAGACAAAGAAACACCGACAACAGAACAACAGATAGCAGAATGGAGTTAAGGATGTCTACTATGAAGTATATGTATGCAATGAATATAACGTTAAACATTCAGTATTAACGCCTGTATAGTTGATGTGTGCGAGCTGATAAACAAAGCACGCTGAGTGGATTGAGCGCGCGGCGGCACAGATGCGCAAGCTTGTCGAGTGAATATACCTTTCTCACAGACATCACTGGAAAGTTTGTAGTTCGGTCGGATATGTAAAAAACAAGTAAGTAAAA
>NW_015553274.1:430515-452992 GCF_001515605.1 Sinocyclocheilus anshuiensis
ACTATAAACATCATTTATTTTCAACCTTAGGCATACACGACTTTCTGGCGAAAGTGAATCTAGCAGCCTGTGTGAAATGCGCTAGGCTGTACTATTCTGCACCATTACAAATACGCGCACGCGTTGCGCGTTTTGCTTGCTTGCTTGAGTGTTTGTGCATTATATGAGTGGTTTTGGAATATAAATCGCAGCACGTTTCAGATGAAAAAACGCGACTTCTATTTCTGAAATGCATCCCTACTTGGTAGCATACTATATGAGCCTTATGTAGTCTTATGTATCAAATATGACACTTAATACTTTTTTTGTAATTTATTATAATTTATATTAGTTTTAGTTATATTTCGCCTGTAGGTCAAATAAACTTTTCCCAAAACATAAAATACTTTTTTTTCTGACTATTATATTATATTATATGTCGGGCTTTACAGGGTTAAAACTGACTAGTTGCCTTCTCTTTCAGGTGATCCACCAACTACTTGACTTTGAACAAATGTAGTTTTGCACATTCTTTGCTTGTTTATACATTATTATAAGGCTAGTCATGTTAGAAGACTGATGACAACTGCTTGATTTTATGCTGCTTGACAATACAAAGCCATAAACATGCAGGTTTTAACATAAATTGAGTTAGTAACTTTTTTCAAAGTCAATAGTAGTGTAACTTGAGAATTGTAAGTTGTTTTTGCCATTTACTTCAGTACTTTCATCATTTTGACACGGAGGCACTGAACAGAGTGTTGTGAAATCCTGTAAATAACTTCAACAGCCACCTCCAATTCACTAAGAGATGTTTTTGTAAGAATACGAGAACAAGGTTATGGTGTTGGAGTGTAATCTGCCATTGCATTTGCTGCATTAACAACATCTAACACAAGCACACACCAGCGTGTTAAGTATTCTCTGTTTATCTTCTCATGAAGTCACTCCTGTCTGCCAAGCATCAGACCTTGAAAGTGTGGAAACATGGGGTCAATTGCATTACAGTATGTATTCCACTTCAGAGGCTTCTTATCTAACCCTGATAACAAAATCCTTCACTTTCCCCAAATCACAGCGACAATGCTATTTTCACTAGAGGATGGAAAAAAAATGTTTTGGAAATGACAGAATTAGATCAAATATCATGCTTGGTGAATTGAGGAAATGTCCATAAAACAAAGAACAAAATGACAGAAAATGCTTCCTCTAGACATCTTTGAAAATCATTTCATACAACATTTTTGGTGTGCGGTCTACTGCTGACTTCCATTTCTTGTTAACAGCTTGAAAGTAAAGACCTGTTTAGTTAACTAAACAAAGAGAAATGTTTAACCAGGGGTTTTCAAACTGGGGCCTGCAAGATCGCAAGATTGGTGTTCTGTGAAAAATGTAAACTATTAATCTGACATTTAAAAAAATACACTGTTAACTTAAGTATTGTATTTACTCTATAGGATCACATAATATTATTATATTCATGGATTAATTGATACATGAAAATATATAGCTGTCGGAAGGGGATTTCTTGAAAAGTCATTTTATTTGAAGCTTCTTGGCAAAATATGAAAACCTCTGGTTTAACCATTTTGTAAAATGTACAGTACCATTCAAATGTTTGGGGTTGGAAAGATTTTCCTGAAAAAAATCTATCGTGCTCACCAAGACTGCATGTAATTGATGAATTTAAATTTAAATTGATAATTTAAAATCTATTTTAATCTATTTTAAATTATATTATATTCCTGTGATGGTAAAACTCAATTTTCAGCAGCCATTACCTCAGTCTTCAGTGTCATAGGATCCTTCAGAAATCCATCTTAATATGCTGATTTGGGGCTTATTATCAATGTTGAAAACAGTTGTGCTGCTTAATATTTTTGTGGAAACTGTGATGCTTTTTTCTGGATTTTTTGGTGAATAATTCAAAAGAGCAGCATTTGTTTAAAACAGAATCTTTTGTAACATAAAAATTTAACATTTTTAAAATAAATAAATATTTAAAAAAAAATAAATTTCTGTCCATTTTTATGAATTTAAATCACAATTTCTGAATAAAAAGATTAATTTCTTTTAAAAAAATCTTATTGAACCAGAAGTACATTTAAACTAAATATTTCCAACCAACCCACACAGCTTTACAAGACAAAAAAGCAAAGTGTTGCAAAACAATCACAACAGTCCGCTTCCACACCTACTCAACAGTGCTTTGAGTTCACACATCTAACGGCAGCCGTTAGGTAAGCTACGGCCCCTAAGACCAAAGCTAGCCAACGCATTCCCAATCAATGGCCAGGATGCTAGGCTTGTTAACTCATTTATGTGAATGTGGCACTCCACCCATTGCAAGCGTCTCTCCAACTCCGCAGTCACCTAATCTGACTTTGGCCTTTTGTGTGCAGTTGAGATTGAAGGCATATTGAACGAGCCCATCCAGGGGCCATTCAGAAGGTATACGTCCCTGCATCTTCAATATCAGATAGCTCCTAGTCAGGACTGTCTATCGATCCATTGCTTTAGCACTTCTCTAGTGGGTGAGTGGCAGCTCCAAGTCTAAGAAAGATAAACGCCATGGAGGAGATGAGTCATCCCTGTCTGGTGTGCTCTTCTCCGTCTCTCTATCATCTTTTCTTCACCTCTTCTCTCCGCCAGGCCCATTTTACCCCTGTACAAGCCTCATCTAATTTACCGTAATACACCACTGCTCTGAGAGCAGGAGGGCGTTATTATAAAAATAAAATGAGAAACGGGTGCAGCAAGAATTCTTAAATGTTCCTGGCTTGAAGCTTAAATTTATAGCATATAATGTTGATTATCACAGAAAATAATATCACTTCATCCCTCATTTTCTTTACAAAAAGGCTCAAATTAAGGGTTACAGTGGGGCGCTTATAATGGAAGTGAATGAGGCCAATGTTTGGAGGATTTAAAAGCTGAAATGTGAAGTGTATCGTTTTATAAAACCACTTACATTAATTCCTCTGTTAAAACTTGAGCTATAAAGCTGTTTAAATATTTTTTTAGTACTTTTAAGGTTTATGGTGTTGCATTGTCATGGCAACAATGTTGTAAAATTGGATATAACTTTGCACATAAAAGGCCCTATTTTCTTCCGTTGTAAATGCACCACTGTAACCCAGATTTATTTATTTATTTATTTTATTATATATATATTTTTTTTAAGAACACATGGGACAAGTGGAAATTATTGTTTGCATGATGGATGAAGAGTATAATAAGCTCATTTTGTTCGTACATTATCAGCATGTCAACCTTTGGTAACTCCAGGTCTTGGGGCAACATTGTCAGATTTAAATTAGACTATACAAAGTAGCTGAAAAGGCAGCAGAATATTATGATCCATGGCTCAGAGTTGGAAAGACATGTGGCTTGTGGCAAGCATCCCTCGGAAGCAGCCAGTCTCAGCGGGAAGACGTGATGGGAGGGAAGGGGGTGGTCTGGTGTGTAGGAGACGCTGCCCGTGAAAATTAATCTTAGACTGTATCTCAATATCTCAATGCAAAACTGCCCAGCAAAATCCCCTCACTGCATTTCTAATGTGTCACTGCATGAGTCTGAGGTGGGGGAGGAAGTGATACATGGGGGCAGGGCAGGACTGATTCAAAGGGGTAAATGATTGCCCTCTAGGGGAAGGAGAAATGAGAGAATGGCAGAGAGGTTTATCAGAGACGGAGTTGGCTGTCAGCCAGAGCTGTGGTATACGGTGGTCTACCGAGAAATAGAGATAGAGCGAGAGAGTTGCTCACCTCCTTGACACAGCAAATCTTTGCACTCCCTCTCCTGTCGGCTGTCTGGACATAGAGAAATATGCAAGGTAAATATGTAGGTCAAGAGGACTGAGTTGTATATAACATCATTATTCTATTATGAGCTCAGGCTTCGGAGTAACAACCTACATACATTTTCCTTGCATAATATAAAGTAAGTGGGACAGGAGGGTATAATCAACTCCAGCACTGACATTATATTGTCAAAATGGAATCAGTTAATAAAGTGCATGGATGTTGAGAAGTGTGCAAGTGCCACCAGCAGATTTTCCTAATTGCAAAAAGGAGGAAACAATCTTTAAAAAAGAGTCTTACTGACCCCTAACTTAGTATATTGAGACTGAATATTTTCAACCAACCTGCACAGCTTTGCAAGACAAAATAATAATAATTATTATAATAATAATAATAATTGTTGCAAAGCCTTGTGAAGACATGAATGTAAATGTAGTGTTCAAATTGAGGGGGCTCTCGAGGGGTTCTGGACCCCAGAAGTCAAAACTGATGAAGTCCCATTTTGTTTACTGCATTAGAAAAAAAAACTGAATTAAGTGTTTTCATGCTATTATTGTTCTATAGAGATTACACCAGTTATTATTATTAACAGGTATTTTTGTAGGTAATGCTTAAGTAGTTAGTACATGTCATGCTCTGATTTTCCAAATACAGATACAGTAAATGTTTATCCTCTCACTTTATCTCTATCCCCTGGTGTGTCGCACAGAACAGACCTGGTGTTCATTCAATATGCCTGTCTCGCACACGTAATGAAAATCCCACCCACAGGCGTGCACACGAATGAAATCTTGGGCTGTGTACGGAGGCAGGATGGCAACAAGGCATGTCCGAATCCAGTCTAGTAAAATGCCTTCATCTGGTTAGTTTTTGATGCCAACCTAGATGCATCATTCACTTTTATATACCACAATCCTGTATGTGCATGAAAGAATGAAAAAAGCATTAGATTGAGCATTCAGTTCATTTATAATTAATAAGTTTGTGCTGAGAAATAAGCATAGTCATCACTTATTTGTTTGGTTAATTATACAGCTGACTTGAATTTGTTTTAGATCAGTACATTTGACATTATAATGCCATAGTATGCTTGTTTGTTCTCTTAACAGGCAGCATTTTGGTTATGAAGGCACCGTTTAAATCACTGACTGGGCAAGGTCTAGTTGGACGCAAAGGGTTAATGTCTAGGCTTGTGGGCGGAGCCGTGGCACGCTATTGGATAATTATACGTGACGCAATCGATATGAGAAACCTAGGAACTAGTTAAGAAGGCAGTCGGTAACTTTGAAAAGAGGTTTGCTTTTAGAGTGCGGCAGCTGCGAGTCTATCAAGGGAGAAAAGTATCTTTGAAAATGGTGCAGCAGACGGAGCACAGCGAGACGGAGAGCAGCATGTCGCGAGAGACCACAGACACCGAGGAGAACGAACTGATGGCGTGCAGCCCGGTGCCACCGAAACCGGACTGGTGCAAGACAGCCACCGGCCACATTAAACGACCTATGAATGCCTTTATGGTGTGGTCCAAGATCGAGAGGAGAAAAATCATGGAACAGTCTCCGGACATGCACAACGCTGAGATCTCCAAAAGACTGGGGAAGCGGTGGAAAATGCTGAAGGACAGTGAAAAGATTCCCTTTATCCGCGAAGCCGAGCGGCTCCGGCTCCAACACATGGCTGACTACCCTGACTACAAATACAGACCCAAGAAAAAACCAAAGCTCGACAGTTCTTCGAAACCAGCGGTGCATTCTCCAGAGAAGATCGGCAAAAGTGTCAGAGCTGCAGCGAAGAAGTGCGCGAAACTCAAGCCGAGCAAACCGGGGAACATTATCGCCAGAGCTTCTTCACAAGACTGCAGATTCAACTATGTTTTCACAAACTTAAAAGTGACCAAGTCTATAAAAAGGGAACTTACTGACGACGAAGATGACGATGACGACGACGACGAGGATGACTACGAGGACGAGGAGTACATCAGGCTGCACAACGTCCCCATGAGCCCCACGCTGAGCTCCGCTGCGGAGTCCGAGGGCGCGAGCATGTACGAGGAGTCCAGGCACACAAGCGCAATTCTCGGCAGCAGACTGTTTTACAACTTCAAGAACATTACCAAGCAGAGCGCAGCTTACCCTGCCTCGGTGTCACCAGCATCCTCTTTCAGGTCCGTCTCTTCTTCGTCCAGCAGCTCCAGCGAGGATTCCGATGACTTGCTGGTGGACTTCAGTTTGAACTTAGCGGCGGGCTCTCACGCGACGGACTTGGGCAACACTTCAGGAAACCTTTGTCTCTCTCTGGTGGATAAAGATTTGGACTCTTTCAGCGAGGGCAGCCTCGGTTCTCACTTCGAGTTCCCGGACTATTGCACTCCCGAGCTCAGTGAGATGATCGCGGGAGACTGGCTGGAGGCGAACTTTTCAGACCTGGTTTTCACTTACTAACTGACAAACTCCTCCAGAACCAAGGAGGCATCTCGCATCTTCAGGTTATTTTTTGACTCTGCCTCTGTGGTTGTCCTGGTTAAGACGGCGGAACCTGCGTTACGAGACTTGTAACTTAGAAAAAAGTGACAGTGGTCAACATTGACAAGGCTGTGTGTATGGCAAGCGCTTTTAACATGTATTCCTTAAAACTACATAGCTTCCACTTTTATCTGACAAGCAGTTGTTTTTATCCTTGTAAGCCATTAGTTGGTGTTTTTTCAGTTCACTAGGAATTTTACTTTTTTTCTTGCTGCTAGTCACTGCCCCAGTAGTAACAATATACTGTTTCTGCTGTTACTGGTAACACACTTTTTTTTTTCTGTCATGGTCAGTTTCAAACTGTTCACTGTGTATTGCAATTATTGCATGTGTATGTTCAAGTTTTACTAGTACTAATTGAGTAGACTCTAGTATCTGATTATCAGGCACTAGTGTTTATTCCAGTTGGTACTAGTATAGGATAGTGACTAGTGGGAATAATGTGTATAATGTGATTGATTGCTAGTGAGATTGAGATGCTAGCCACTATTAAATCACTTACCAGTAATTAAAATAAGTGCTAGTCACATGAAAATAGATACCAGTTAGTTTAAAGCAATAAATGTTAAAGTAGCTTGCCATAGCGTGTGGCTATTCTGTGAGGTTGCAATGAAACTGCTTAAACTGTGGTGGAGCGCAAAATTTAAAATCTGAACTATGCATTCCCATCCCACCCATATCTCTACAGGGAGCTGGAAAACGGTTGCTGGACCGAATGGAGGCAATTCTGAAACACTGTTCAGGATGGAACTTTTTCTGAGGTCTTATGTAATTTCTGTATGCCACAAATGATTCTGGTGTGTGTGTACCGGTTCCGTTTCCCTCCAAGTATGGGAATATTTAAGCAGATAACCACTCTAGAGCACACGTATGGCAGGAAGCATTTTGATACATGACCAACATACCTCATCTTTAAAAAAAAAAAAAAAAAAGTTAAATATTTTCTGGCATATTTTTGTACAGTTAAAGGGAATGTTCTTACTGTGCTTTAAGTGAGGTTTCTTCAGGCACTTCAACCCGGTTTCATTTGTAAAAGCATGCGAGAATTAAACTGAGAAGTCGACTTGCATTTAAATGCCTGGTTATTATTTTACTCAAGGCAAATGTACAGCTGTAGATCTGAAGCGTTTCTATAGGGAAGTATACAATGGAATTGGGGGAACACATGAGCCTCATTTCTGGTACTAGATTGAAGATTGTATATGTTCTGTAATATAGTAAAGCTAGGAGTTTATGTATATCTGTGTGAATGGGTCCCAAATAGCAGGTGTAAAACTGGATTTTGTTTTGCTTTTGTTTTCATCATAATGGCACATTTGTTTTTCATTATTTTGTGCAATATACTCTCAAAATGGACCATCTGCGTTTTGTAGCAAAGGAAATGAGTTACATGTCGTCATGCTGAAGTCTGTATCTGACACGAATAAATCAGCTGGAACTGATAAGAAAATGTATGTCTGGTCAATGGCATGCGTGTCTGAGTGTTCAAAGCAAGGATATTTGTGATCTTGCCATTGGGCTCCTTCAGAAGGGTTGATGTTTCCAGATGCAACCAAACATTTTCCCATCCCTTCTTTCAAATTGAGCAAGGCCTTTATTTTTAACCCCTTTTCTTCTCCAGTGGACCAGAAAAAAATCTGCTCCTTTAAGAAATCAAATCTCGCTGGGTGAGGCTCATTTTGATTGGTGTAACCATGACCTCCCACCGCTCCCCAAAGCTTCCAAAAGGGTTCTGCCCCTCTTTTTCTCCTCTGAACTGCATTCATTCAGCAAGCCTCTCACTCACTAACCTGCCCAGCCTGGTATGGGGAGTTCTGCTCTGGAAGTGCATAAAAACTTTACAATCATTCACACAAAATTATTACAAACTGCATTTTGTACTGATATAGCACAACATTTTTTTTTTTTTCTAAACTATTTTCAAAGATTATTCAAATAGAGAGCCTCCTAGATACAAGCCAGTTCCAGCACTGCATGTTGTTAATGATTGTGTCATTGCAATCTGGCATTGTATGATGCAATCTTACCTCAGCTTTTATTTTAGTGATTAGCAGAGGATCTATAGGCTGTAGGAACCTGTCATGCTTCTGGCATTCAGTATCTATTTCTGCATAACTCATGCGTTTTGCCACCCAGCCCCAACAGATGTTACGTGGGTTGTAAGATTAGTTTACAGTCATTGTAATGATCAAATCATTCTGTCATTGTTAGCATGTGAAGAAAATTGTCCGCTCTAAAAAAAAATTTGAGAATTGTGCGTACTCCGTTTTTTTTTTGTTTGTTTTTTTTTTCATTTTCAGCATTTGCATGATTCTACTTTGTTTTATTTATATTCATATGATGTATGCATGCTTGTAGTTTTCAGTTTGTCACCTTAGTTTTTGACTTTTGTATTACTTTAACACCAGGTCTTTCCAGGGCCCTTCAGCCTTAGCAGCTATCTCTTCTTTATGCTCATAATTAAATATAAGGATTTATACTGGTAAGGGATCTTATGGAAGCAATTCTGAGTCTCTGTGCATTGATGGGAGGGAACCAACTGGTGGGATAGCACTTCATAGCGCTCTTATTTGCCCCATATGTTAATCTACAGGAGGAAAGTCATTCACCAGACGGCTGCCAAGATACATGGGTTTGATTATACATTCTCATGTTCTGTTCAGGGGGGTGTGTTACCCTTTTGACCTAAAAACACTTTTCTTTGTTTCCTTTCTCCACCATGGCCATCGACTTCATAGGAGCTCTCTTTGTGGCTTCTGTTCTGATTTAGCATTAAATAATAAGGAATATAGATCTGAGTTGTGTACCTAATCAATGTTTTTGAAAATTGGCTTAGATATTCAGTTTTTCTTTCTGCTTACATTTTTTTATTCTTGTAGTTTGGCTACATATCTATTCTCACTGTTGGTCAGGAAGTGGGGTCAGTATAGGGCAAATATGAAACTTTTTCCAACGTCTGGGATATTGCTTGATTCAAACAGGAAGATTAATTATGGCATGAAAGAGTTAAAGTTCTGTGTGCCACATAAATCCTATAATAGGAAGCTTTGCAAAAATCTCATGCAAAATGTCTTTGTTAAATCACAAAAGGATTTTACAACTCTTATCTATTATCAAAAATCTAATAAGGAACTGAAAATGAGCAATTCATATTTTAATTATTGTGTTTGATGTATAATCTAACCGCAGTGAATATCACCAGAAGGTGCGACTACATTAAGAGGTAACACCTACATCTGACTCTGAGATTAATTATGGCATTACAAAGATGAGAACAGACTTCCTGAATTAGAATCTTTAAAGGTTAATGAATATGAACAGTCATTTGTGTATTAAGCAGAGGTTTCATAGCATAGTAAGTCTTAGTTGCGAACCTGATTAATTCAATGTATTCATCTGAATATTATAATGTTAAGTAATATATATTTTTATATTTATATAAATTTTTATGGTTTTTTAGGTGCATGGTGTTGGTAAAATCTGAGTCGTGAAGTAAAACTAGTTGAGAATCACTGAGGTAGAGTTTAGCTCATCCCTCAGCTGGGTGCCCCCCACCATCTCCTCCCCACAGATCTTTACTTTATTTATGCTTGTGGTTTTGTTGGTCTTACTCAGTTGCTTTGGAGCCATATCTCTGACAGAGAATAACAAGCAAAGCAGCTTATACATACTCATACATCACAAAGTATGTGTCTGTCAAATCGCTCACCTCCCACTATCACAGATGGCGGTCTGGTGTGAGGATATACTGTCGTTTATGTCTCTGCCATTAATTAAAGCCAAACAGGGAGACAAACTGGATTTGCAGCTTCAACCGTATGCCGCTGCGCTTTATTGATTAAACTTGGGATCTGCACACTCTATTCTACATGTTTAGTCTGGACTAGTTGAAAGAACTCTAAGGTTCTTTGTGGTATCAGTTATGGGCTCATAAACTATAAGAATGGAAGTTAGAGTATTATTATAAAATTGTATGTATATACACAGTGGGAGGCTTGTGAAAAGCCTACAATTAAACTCACACTCTTGAGTGCTAATTTGGCCATTTGCATAAATGAATGAAAGCATTAAAGTTTGAACATTTCAGCTGCTCATTAACTGTTGCTCTTCTCTTCCTTGCTTAAAATGATCTGATCATAACTGACTTAATGGTAGTGTCCATCATGCATTTATCCCAAAGAACTTGAGGACTTTCTGATTCAGGTCTTCACAAGGAGATTTCCATAGAATCACAAAGTCATTTTATGGTGTTCATTAAACCTCACAAAAATGAGCAATATTAATGAGGAGATTCTGTTTTTGTTCAATAATCTCAGGAGCAATTCTAACCACATTTTCATCAGCCAGTAAAAAAAAAAAAAGAAAGGCAAACAGCCATTAAAGTCAAATAAATAAAGAGTTTAAACCTCGCAATTCTGCAATTTTTTTCTTGCAATTTTATTTTCTTTTATTTTTATGTATTTATTTTAGTTTGTTTCTGTCATGGAATAACAATAAAAAAGGTATTTACAAGTTTTCACAATTCTGACTTTTTTTTCAATTGCAAGTTTATATTTCACAATTCTGACTTTTCTTCATAGAATTTCAAGAAAAAAAGTTCAGAATTGTAAGATATAAACTCACAATCGCAAGAAAATTCTGTGAGATAAAAAGTTTTTTTTAAATGTAATTTAATTTTACCATCTAAAACAATGGTGAATTCTGGACCATGTGAATTTTGCAACACTGAATGTCTATTAACATGAGTCTTTTGCACCTCTGACCAGCATTGTAATGTGTAATTGTAAATATGTGAATGGCAAGGCACCCAGACTTTACCTCCATTAAGTAATGTTAAAATACCTTTTTGATGGAATGCAGGAGTTGTGGTTCAGTCGAATAGGCTGAGGATTAATCTGATTTCCCCCCTTTTTGCTCTTTCCGTGGACGCCACACAGTGTCTGCACACAATTTGCTTACACATGAGTCATTTATACACTTGAATGTAATAGTGTGTTCATTTGATACCTGAAACATGCTGTTTTCTTGTAGATTGGTTTATTAGAAGATGCTTTCATCTGAAGATAGATGACATCATAAATTTTAGATGAAGATACAGAGTGTGTTTACTGTATCCATGTTCCTCCTTAATAAATCTTCTGATTGACACTTGCGCCTGAGACACATTACCGCTGGACTTTATTTTTCTAAGCACACAGACATCCTGGCCTGTCATTGGTCACATATGGGATGAATGTTCAAAGCAAGGTACATCAAATAAAAAGTAACACATAAGAACAACTGGAAGAGCAAGACCACATGCTGTCAGACTATTTATTAGTCCTTTGATCTTTTCGGCCCATAAGATTTTTTTTTTTTTTTTTTTTCAGCCAGAAAGCTTTCAGAAGTCATGTGATTATAGTCACTAACTAACGCAGCCTGCATCTGTATGTCTGCATGTCTTGGCTTTTCTCTAACTGACTCTCAGCCATTTCTCTTTTTTCTCAATTTCCTGTAATTGAGCTTGTCATGTTTGTGCAGAGAGATGTCACATCAGATCACACAGTGCTTTTTGAGTAATCTGAAAGAAAGAAGGTCATTGGTCTCTCCAACTTGAGGATCTGCCTCCTGTAGTTTTTGGCCTAGTTTTCTAATTGCTCATTTGCATAGCATCAGTACTTATTGTCTGTCCCTCACTCCACCATTTCTCAAGATGTTACTGCAGTTCACAGATCCTCTGTCATGTTAAGGCAAAGTTTTAACACAATCAAAACATTTTTTTTTCTTTAAATAGTGGCCACATACATTGAGTTGGGTTGGGAACTGTATCATTGATTTTAGCACATCTGAATCAAGCCTACAGAGGTCATGTGTGGTATGTGACATCATGTCTTCACTGGAAACATTACATCATGTTGAAAAACTGACTTTGCATGGATTATTTTATTTTTTTAAAGAAGTCTCTTATGCTCACCAAGGCTGCATTTATTTGGTCAAAAATAGTGAATACAGTATTTTAAAATATTTTAAAATGTAATTTATTCTTGTGATGGCAAAGCTGAATTTTCAGCAGCCATAACTCTTACGTATATGCTGATTTGGTGTTTAATAAGCTTTTCTTTTTAGTACAAATTTTGGTCTTAGAATTCTTAGATGAATAGACAATTCAACAGAACAGCATTTATTTGAAATAGTCAATTGCAGGTGTCAAATGCAAAGTCAGTTTTAACTTAAAATTGATATTGATTATAATGTTTGTCATCTACTTTTGTTGCAGTGTAGACAAAGTATTCTAGTCAGTGGTGATCAAGATGTGCTTTTTAAAGAAACCAAGTAAAATAACAACTGTACGCAAATGTATTTTAAGTACTGAGGTGTAGTAGTTAAGAGATTAGATTAGAACTATTGATTATCTATTGCATTGTACTTGATCAACAAATTGTTTTTGAGGAAAGTGGCATAAAGAAATAAGAAGTGCCGTAAATAGTGTGTACTGTGTCACATATGCAAGGATCCACTTTCAATTACATAAAGGGTTAGTTCACCCAAAAATGAAAATTAGCTTGTGTTTTACTTACCCCCAAAGCATCCTAGGTGTGTATGACTTTCTTCTTTCAGACGAATCCAGTCGGAGTTATATTAAAAATTGTCCTGGCTATTCCAAGCTCTATCATTGCAGTCAACGTTTGAAATATGGATATTTTTCTTACAAAAACTCATGGATTCGCAACAGGGGGCCTTTATTCATCCCCGTCTGCGGCATGTTTTATTATGAATGCACGAGTTTTATTTGACAACTTGTGGACTGTTCAACTGCATCACCCGCTGACTGCAATGATAGAGCTTGGAATAGCCAGGACAATTTTACATTTTTAAAACTCCGACTGGATTCTTCTGAAAGAAGAAAGTCATATACACCTAGGATGCTTCGAGGGTAAGTAAAACACAAGCTAATTTTAATTTTTGGGTGAACTAACCCTTTAAGAAAAATATAATCTGCAAACAATCCCCAATTTTACCAAAAATATATCAGTGATCAGACAACGTGATCTCATGCTAATTCACATGTATTTTACGTAAAATGTGGTTCTATAAAACGTACATTTACTTACGTTTTTACAGGCACTAAAACGTACAATACTGACGTATTTTCAGTTAAATGTACAAAACTGACGTATTGACGACACCTAAAAATAAATCCTTATGAATGTTGAAATCGCGGCATTAATTTTATGATTAGTTGTTTTTAGTTGTCATATCGATTACCTTGTTTTCAATTGCATTATTAAATTGTTTACTTGTTTACTTATTAATATGAAATAACATTTCATTTTGTTGTGATTTCTGCTGCCGGCTCGTTTTCAATAGGCCTACATAATGTTAAACAAGACTTCACTTTAAACCTTAAAATAAATAACATTTCTGCAATCGTTTAACCTTTACTTGTCATGTAATGTTTACTTCGTTTGCCATGGGCCACAAAAGGCATTTTTTCCGACATGCTGTGACTTAATTTTATTTGTGCGCTGTAATCAAAATCTTCCGAATCCATACGACTGGGAGGAACAGACCCAAATCCAAGCCTTTATTCGGCGATCTTTATCTCTATCCCGAGCAGTGAGTCCAGTGACCGTGAGCAGCAAAGCCTGCGCTGACTGACGTGCTCTTTACAAATTAAAATGTTGCCGCTTCAAACGACAGGTTTTACGGCAGGATAATCGAACGCTCATTGGCTCTCGCCTGCATTCGTCACAGATTGCTACATGCCGTGTTTCTGGTGAGGCGTGTTTGAATGATGCGCGTGCCTTCACGAGTTCACGGAGTGGATCGGGAAAAAATCTGGATAATATTTTCAGCAATTAACAACATAAATTCTGCTCTTCGCTTCACACAAACCTACTGTATTCTGCCAGAGAGTACTGGCTGCAACGCATCGTCATTTGTATTACTTTTGGTACTGCTTTTGACATTTTTGCAATAAATAAATGATTGTAAATGCATTTATCTGTCTGTCATGTTTTTCTTATACTGTACAGAAATGTTTAGGTTTATAACTAGGAGTGGATTAGCGAATATAAAAATATTTTAATGCTATTGTTACCACAATGGTTATTTTTAGGGAAGCACCGATACTGGTATCGGTATCGGGCCCGATACTGGTCTCCTGTACTCGTACTCGTACTTGTTAAAATGCCCCGATATATTCGCTATAAAATGGGTAGGTTAAGGTTTGGGGGTAGGTTATGGGGTCTAAAATCTAAATCGCTTATTGATAAAATGCTAAAAATGCATATTCGCTATAAGATGGGTAGGTTTAGGTTTGGGGGTAGGTTAAGGGGTCTAAAAATCTAAATCGCTTATCGATAAAATGATAAAAATGCATTGATACGAATATCTTAATGATATAAAAGATACGTAAATATTTTTACGTCTTTTAGCTAAAAATATGTAGCGATTTTTACGTTTTAAACGTATAAATATGTCTAAATTGTACGTTTTAACATCAATAAAAACATACAAAAATTTACATTTTGTGCTTGTAAGTGTTACGTATTAATACCTACTTATAAACATGAGACCAGGCTGGATCAGATTATGTCTTTTTTATGTAACTGCATGTTAGTTAGCCTATGTAGTGTATTAGTATTCTGGTACTCTGCAAGCCTGGCGCCCTGTGGCATGTTTTCACCCCAAACAGGATGACTAACTCCTCATCGCCTCCTCAGCCCTTCCCCCAAAGCTCCAGACCAAAACACAGATAAGCCTGGCTTTCTGTTACTTCCTGCTGATCCCGTAGACTGATAAGTATTCAGTGCTGCTGTAAAAGCACTAAGCCACTGAGGAAGATGTCATTACCTTTATTGACCAAAGCTATCGCTGTCAATCACTTAGTTGTGCTTTTCCTTCTCACACTGTTGCAGTGAATAGCTCTTGTATTTCTTATAATTCTAAAAGAGAGCAGAGGTCTCATCTTTTCAAACCGACGTCTTCAAAGCAAGATGTCAGATCAATCTGCAGTGTCTGCCACAAAGCATATCTTGCAAAGTTCCTTTTTTCTGATAGATGGATGTTCTCAAATACATATTTCTGTATTTGAATGGGTCTGTAGTGATGGTGACACCAAGCTTTCAAAGATGCCAAGACATTTAACCTAGAAGTGTGTGCTTAAGTGCAGCCCTCAAGTCAGTCTATTCCTGGAGATACGATGGGTCGGTATGCCGATATGACAGCTCTGCGTTTTCACGCTCAGAATGCCTTTTCAAATGTAAATACTGATGTAAATATTCCCCTTACAGAGCCGTTCTCAAGCCTTGATAGGTTTTTGATACATCTGGTGTTGTGTTTACCATGCAAGTCACACAAGATAATGGCCGAATGCTCTTAAATGAGTACATGTATTACCCAGCTAAAGTTTTCAGGCACTTATGGATTCGGGTTATTTGTTTTCTTTGCTCTCATATCTGACAGCATAATTGAACAATCTATATTTCCTCTACTCTCCCCTGCCAGAGAGCCATTGTGGTCCGGTGGATTGATTAGATTGATTCTGCTGGAATATATGCTTAATTCTCCCGCAATATAAACTTTCTCCAGGTCCTCAGTGGAGCCGCACTGCCACGAGTTTGCAGATAAATGCACTGTAAGAACAATAATTTGTCTTTGTAGCACTGTACATTGTATTTTTCTGGGTGCAACAGGAGCTGATAACTGACTAAAGCCCTATTCGCACGGGATTAGTATTACCTGGTGACCTCCAGTCATTTGTAATAATTGCAGAGGTTGTCTGTGATCTTAATCCCGTGCGAATCGGCCATGTCTGTAATTTGTAAAGTAAAAATTCCCCCGCAAATGACCTAACATATTTCGCCAAACACCGAGGTCCTGTGATAATATTAGTCCCGTGCGAATCGGCATCTCTGTGATTTGGCCAGCATTTGGTGGGTTGTATATCATTTTTCGAGGTTTGTGCTTCCTGTGCGCCTTTTTATCCATCTTTCGCGAAGAATGGAGCTGCGTTGGAGTGTTTGATAGCCTCCTTCTTCCCACCAGCTCCACCGTGGTCCTCAGTCGCTCCGGCTCCGCCGCAGATATCCGGATCTCCGCCTCCGCCTTGGTCGCCAGAGCCCTCGGCTCCACCCTGGACCCCCGGATCCTCGGCATCCCCCTGGCGCGTCGGCTCTCCGTCTCCGCCTCGGGCTCCTCCTCCACCTGCTCCGCCGCCGTTGGTCGGCCCCCTGGAGTCGGTGGACCTGTGGACTGTTTATTGTGGTTTCTTCCCCTTTTGTTGGTTTAACCCGTATGATCATTAAGTGATCCTCCACACACCGTGACCGTGACCGTGACAGAATAACCGACCCAAAAGTAAAGTATAGCGGCGTCTTTCCCCTCGTTTGTTTTTCCAGTTTTTGTCAGTTTTTATTATCACCTCCCTGGACTCTGTTAGCCATCCTCCTCTTGGAAGTCCGTCCTCCGCCGGAACCTCCACCTGTCTGGTCTGCCTGCCAGCCCTTTGCCTTCCCCTGTCACCATCTCACATCCACTGCTTTGTCCTCATCCTAAGTCCCCCTTGGAAGTCCGTCCTCCGCCGGAACCTCCACCTGTCTGGTCTGCCTGCCAGCCCTTTGCCTTCCCCTGTCACCATCTCACATCCACTGCTTTGTCCTCCTCCTAGTCCCCCTCCGCCCCTCCCTCTGTTTCTACGGTGCGAGGACGCACCTTCCGGGAGGGGGGAGTAATGTAACGCCCCTGTGGACTGTTTATTGTGGTTTCTTCCCCTTTTGTTGGTTTAGCCCGTATGATCATTAAGTTAATTACCCTCATTGTGCTCACCTGTCTGCCACTAATTATCCACCCTATATCAGTTCCTGTCCATTGTGTTCCAGTTTGTCGGTTATTGTGAATGTTACCCCGAGTGTGTGTGTCTCACCTTCCTGTATCTGCCTTGTTGTGTCTACATTAAATATCATTATTGGAATCCTTGTCGTCCTCATAGTCCTGCCTGCCTCCACACACCGTGACCGTGACACACAGGGCACGAAACTATATTAGTTTATTTTTTTTAAATCCATCTAACCGGACCATAGAACGGGACTCTCAAAGCCTTGACATCGTATCCGGGAGATAAGTCAGTAAATTCGAGTAAAATCACAGGCTTTGCTTATCCCGTGCGAATGCACCACACGAAATTCAGATGTGGAGGGGAAATTTCAAAATCACACAAGGTCCCCAGATAATACTAATCCCGTGCGAATAGGGGAATTCACAAAGAATGAAGCAGATCTGCTGATAGCATTGTTTATTTGAATGCACTGTTTTTGTTTTAGTAATTTAAATTAATTATGCAAATCCCCAAATTCAGTATGCAAATGAAGTATAGGTGCAAAACACCCCACAATTTTGCACTTGATGCAATTTGCATGAGGCACTGCTCATGTTGTGGTTGATTCTAAACAGACTACTGCAGTCTTATGTACTTTGCTGTTTGAATTGTATTAGTACTTAAAATTAATTTTGCTCAAATTAAATATACAAATCACCAAATTCATCATGCAAAAAAGGTATTGGTGGAAAACACTCTAAAATGTTGCACTTGACAATTTGCACAAGGCAGTTTTCATATTACAGGCGATTCTCTGCAGGCTACTGTGATCTTGCGTACTTTGCTGTTTAAGTTGTTTTAGTACTTGAAATTAATTTAGCACAAAATTAAATATGCAAATCACCAAATTTATTATGCAAAAGAAGTATGGTGCAAAAGACCCCATAATTTAACACTAGACACAGTTTGCACAAGACAGTTCTCATGTCCAAGCAATCCTCAGCAGAGTACTGCGGTCTTGTGTTTGAGCTGATTTAGTACTTGAAATACAGAGTTCTGGCATGAAACTCTAGATAGCGCAGTCCGATAGGTCTAGCTCAATCTGACCTGGCGACATCATTGTCACATGGCAGCTGATTGGTTATCTCCTGTATCGGCAGCCAATGAGCTTGCTGCTCAATATTCAAATACCTGGCTTTTGTTTGCTGTAGCAGTTGGCAGCGCACTTCAGAGCAGCCTAAATCAACATCTAAGATAAGTGAATGCTCTTTTAATCCATATCGCTATGTATATTTGCGTGGTCTGCCTAATTGAATTCAAAATGAGCAACCGTAAACAATTTTAAACTAAGTGTCATGTTAGCAGTTTGCATTGTATGCAGCAGCAAAATATTAAGCATATTAGCAGCAGCATTTAGCATGGGCTTATACAGCTGGAGCAAAAGGCAGTTTAGAGCTTGTAATCGCTCTGAGGTCACATTAAGTAACGAATATGAAAACAGGTTAAATAAGTATTCTTGTGTATGCGTTTCAGCTGGGGTTCTCCATATACATCGGCGATTATCCCAGTGTTCACGTTCGTTATTTCTAAGGTCCATGTTTTCATTGTGATGAGTGCGTGGTTGATTTCAGTTGCACGCAGCGTCAGAAGCACGCGCTTATGACAGTCATATCAACGATAGTGTTGCGGGAGAAGGGAATTAAGAGTTATCGCTATGGTTGTTGCAGTTTCGAGTGAAAAGCATTATGGGTAGCGTAGTTCGGAGAAATGTGCTCGTGTGACGTGTGCTATCGCTGTGCTGTGTGATTCAGAAAATGGAGAAAGAACGTTTATATTCTGCTTTATTTATTCATTCAAGTCAGTCCATCCAGGAGTTTGTGCACTGTAACCCTGATAACTTATCTACACGAGAGAGTAAAATGACATGCATCGGCTAACTTTGTCCGTCTCATCATTGCACGAACACAAATTAATGAGCCGTTATGCTGCCGCTGGGACTGATGAAGTGTAGAATGTAACAGCAGATATTAAATGACTAAATTATTATATTTGCTCAGGTGGATGCTGGGGTCTTATCTATCGGATTGCAACGTATATCCATTTTGTTAATTAACAGTACACATAGTGCGTGTCTAATTAGAGTTAAGCCAGTCGGCGTGGTAGCCCAGGCTCACATAGTCATAGGCCACTATTGTTAAGCTGGTCAGCGTGGTAGCCAAGGCTCACATAGTCCTAGACCACTATTGTTAAGCCGGTCGGCGTGGTAGCCCAGGAACACACAGCCATAGGCCACTAGCGTTAAGCCGGTTGGCGTGGTAGCCCAGGCACTCATAGATAGTAATGCATGCGGTTCACATGGCTCTTCGGAGCAGCAGCAGTACAAATGTCTTGGCGATAGATCTTCTTTGTGGGGGATGTCTTGTCTTTCCTTGTCTGTTCGTCTTCATGTGTGTGGATACATGCATGTCCACTGATGCAGCAGTTTATCCTTATATTCAGCGGCATGCATAGATTGGATTGGATTGTTTTGTGTAACGTGTCTCCTAATTTTGTGGGGGGTTATTCATATGTGTTATATGTGCAGCAGCAGTATTTCTTACATGCTTACAGCAGCATGTTGTGGATGTATTGGCAGTAGCAAGTCTCGGTACTTGCTCTGCCGCAGCAGCAGCGTAGCAGGTCTATTCCGCCAAGACCAAATACATTAACATTGTCATGTACATTACCATGCCAATCCCTCCGAGAGTTGTCATGACAGAAATTAATTATGCACAAAATTAAGTGTGCAACTCAAGTGTGCAAAAGAAGTATTGGTGCAAAACACCACAAAAATTTGCACAAGATGCAACTTGCATGGAGCAGTTCTCATGTTGTGATTGAGTTTCTGCATACTACTGCAATATTGTGTACTTTACTGTGATTGTACATCTTACTTTACTGTGATCATCATTTGATTAATTACTGCTGCCATGATGACCAAAAAATGTACACAAATGTCTCTTTTAAGGAAAATTCAGTTTACCGCCCAGTTTCTGCAATGTTAATTGTGCCAGGCAATCAGTGCTGAGTTTTGTGAATAAGGTGCAATCTATAATTTGCATAGAAAAGAGCTGTGTGACTTAATTGAAATAGTGTTTAAATTAATTTCATGCTATTTTAGCGCACTTAGAGCCTGATTAAACTGGATCACGAGCAGTTCGTGAAAATTGCGGTGGAATATTTATGTATATCTATGTTTAATATGTATATGTATATCGGTGTATCTTTAAGTGCTGCCTGAGCTACCTAAGAAATAAAATAAGGGTTTAGATGAGAAATATAGTTTTCATTCCCATGCTGTTTACTCTCGTTAATGTAACAATATAGCAGAGAGAACTCATGTTTTTATACACCATGACAGTAAGTCAGAGCTTAGAGTTAATTAGATGCCTGCACATGCACACATATAGGAACATACAGAGACAGGCCCGAACACACAAATGGTTGTGCAAGAATTGCAAATGCATCACAAAATCCCTGCATACAGATCACCAGATTCCGTCAAATTAGGAGAAGTTGAGAATTTACTTGCTGTCAAATCCTTGTTGGAGCTCTGCTAACAAGACCAAAAAGAGAGGCAATGAAGGACATTCAAAACTGAAGAAAAGCCTGTCACTTTTTTGGGTGAAATATGCGGTGACAGAGGAGAAGAAATAGAAAAGAGGGGTTGTAAATCTGTGAATTGCAATTCTGGTATAATTAAAGCAGCAGCCTCTCTTTCTTTCTCTCTCTCTCTCCACATCACCAGCTTCCACTTTTCCTGCTCATTTCTCAAATTAATGTGTGACCTGCACAATGCTTCCAATGTGTGAAATGACTAATTGGCTGGTTTAAAGTCTGATCTTGTGAAAGGAGCTGTCTGCCATGTTCCCCCTTTCCCCCCTTCGCTTCCTCTTCTTCCTGTGCTACAAATCATCATGTGCGCACATGCTAATGGCTGAAGTTTTCCAGAGGTCTTTCGATAAGTGGCCCAAGCGCTCTGCCTGCTTCTCGAGCGGAGATTGGCTCCTAATGGGAAATGTTATAAACAGCCGTAACTGGTGAGTGAGTCGGGGTCACATGCACTTATGAGGCCTCAGTGAAGAGGTGTTTTAGTGGGCTATATACTGTACTTAATGCACGGCAATATTTAATTACAGATGATTGACAGAGCTTTTGACATTGTAAATGTTCATGAACCTTCACATCAGATCATTTACATAGGTGTACATTGTGCCCCCCCTTGAATGAGTATCCCCTCAATCACGCCTATCTTGATTTTAATCATGTCTAGGTATTCTACATATTTTTGAATATCATTTTTCTATGTCTATTTGTCTGTGCATGGTGGGGGACTGAAAATATGTAAATGGTGTCACATCACATTGTAATTTTACTGTAAAATGCAGTCAAATGTATGATTTTTGCAAGTAAAGACTATGAATTACCCTATAATTTATAGTGAAAATATATACAGGATGTATACAATAAAATAGGCTATATACAATATAGAGGAACCAATATGTCATCCCATAATAAAACATTTTTACACCAAACTTCTGGATTTCTGGCAACCATGGCTCTTTTTTTTTTTATTTTTTTATTTTTTTTACCGTACATTTAACAGTTGTTGCTGGTGTTTTTATTATTTAATTGAATAATTATTTTAATATATGGAGTTATTTTTTAATATTTTCATAAATTATTTGATTATTTAATTTTGCAACTATAAATTGCAATATTTCCATTTATTTTCATTTATATGCATCATCATCATCATACTGTACATGCTAGAGTTGTCTCTAAATAATTTAGCAGTAAATGCACTTTTTTCTTCTTATAAGATGATATTACCTTTAATAAAATAGTCACTGAAATTGCATTTACATTGGACTAAATATTACCATCTATTTATCCACTGCACTGTAAAAAAATATTTCGCAGTTTATTTGTTTCAATTAAGTTTTTTAAGGTGACAACTTGCAGTTTCTGAATTTGTTCATTCAACTTAACATTTTTTAAGTTTTGACTGTCTCAACTAGCTTGTAAGTTGACTGAACTAGAGTATTTGCTCCCTCAACTTAAAAAAAAAATGTTGAATCAGTTCAATAACAATATCATGTTCTCAACATCACTTATCGCGAGAACTCGTAAAGACCATCGTTCGTCAGCCATCTTGGTGAGCTTCTCCACAAAGTTTGGAAATTTTCTCAGTCTACAAATATTTTTATTTATTGGTTTAATATGTGTAAAATGACGTATGTTGTCTAAGAAGAGTTTAAGTATGGTTTAAAGCAGTGTTCGAACTATACCGAGGACTTTGGGGGAGCCCACTTGTTTGCATTTTTTTATATGGGGGG
>NW_015553274.1:453642-466114 GCF_001515605.1 Sinocyclocheilus anshuiensis
CAGGGGAGCCCATGTCTTATTAAGGGGAGCCGAGCTCCCCCTAGCTCCCCCGTAGTTCGCACCCTGGTTTAAAGCATCGCATTTTGTAATTATATGTATGCCAGTGTTAGTTTTGCGACACTCTGAAGCCTCAAAATACATGCAGTTCCAATGTATTTTCCACATAAAAATTACAATAAATATTCTCCCATGCGGTACTGAACTGAACGTATCTAGAGAACGAGAATAAATAGAGTTTTGTATGTATTATTTGAGTCAAGTGCTGCATTAGAGACCATTAAAACAGATCGCGAATCGGAGCACAACTGACAACTGTTTGGAATTAGAACTTTAAAAATAAAAAAAAATTCACTTCTTTAAACTTGACAGCGTTTTATAATCCCTACAACAAAACAAGATAACTACTCGAACTGTCCCTTTTATGCATGTAATAAGCTAAATGTTATGAGCACCTCCCATAGAGTTAACTGGAGCGAGAACATTTAATATTGCTGACATACAGTAACCTTGGTTCAGAAGAAGTTCTGAAGGTACAAACTCTTCTTTCAGTTTTCTGAAGTTATTGAAGTGCCTCAATTGAACCCATTGTAATGCTGCGTGAATATACGGTCATAAGTATATTGATTTAGACATGCTTTCATAACTATAGGTTTTTGAATAATAGTAATAGTAATATATAATCTGTAAAGATTTATTTATATATTTATTTTTATTATTTTACAGTGTTTAACCTGTTTCTGTATTTTTCATGTTAATGATATTCTGGAAGACTGAAGATTCACTGATCTTGTGGATGGACCACAGCAAGTCATTTTGCAGTTGTATCCATCACAGTGCTATGCAGACATAATGGGAATGACTGTCACATTGTAGAGCTTGGACAAAGTTGTAAGTAAAATTATTTGCTTTATAAGTGCACAAATTTATTGGAGTCTGTAAGCTTTAAGATTGTAAGGCACATTTTAATGCTTCCTTTGTTTTATTAAAGCACACAGGTTCTGAGCAGGAATTCATCAAGGAAATGACTGTTGGAATTAAAGTTGTGGGTGACCAAAGTGAGCACCATCAATCTGCAGTGATGTGGTCCTGGTAATAAAAGAAGAAATCTTGGTGATCAGGGGTTGTAACTTGTCGTGGGGTTGTGCACTGCATTAGACTATCCGGGATTATCACAGCATTAAGTTAAACAATAATCTTTAATTCTTAGAGCAAAATATTAGTTCAAACAACAAAATCACTATCTTTGTAATAACTGAAATTCTTAGTTTCAATGAATTCAAAATTTTAAGGCAACCAGGTTACTTAATCTTAAAACTTAAATCATTTTTTACAGTGTGTGTATATTGAGACACAGTATATCACAACATGCTAACTGTGCAAGCAAATGTCAACATTTCAATTTCGCCTTTATTGACAGTGTGGCATTGGTTTGAGGTTATTGATTTGAGTGTACATATGTGTGTGTGTCTGTCTGTGAATTTTTGTAAATGAAAGAGCTGGTGAGTGATTGTGTACGTGGGTCATTGTGAGGTCATCTGAATGAGTGGCAGCATTCATGCATGTGCATGTCTACAGGCACGTCAGACCTATGTTGATGTCAGCTTCTCTGCCAATACACACTCCCCGGGTCATCGTCATTCTTCTTTATCATATCTGTCATTGTCATCCAATTAGCTAGAATGAAGGGAACAACAATAAACATTATTCCGAGGCGGGAGATTACAGGCTCTGATGTTTTGATTTAGTGGTGAAATACTTTCCATTCCAGAGGCTTCTCAGATGTAGGCCCTCTCCGATCCCTTTCCTATGATTCCATCTCATTATGACACGATCGCAGCCCATATCAAAGCCAGCAGACATGTTCAGACCAAGGAACAAGATGTTATAATAAGATACTTTACCAGCATAATTCGAACTATAAAGGCACCGAGGGGAGAGCATTCCTCATTTGATCATGCAGCAAAGATGACCCTGGTGAACTAGCATTACGTTGCCCCCAAACAAAAATGGCGCTTCTTGTTTCCCAATAACAAATGCATTCTGTTTCATGTGTGCGTTGAGACTATGACTTTGCCAAATTGTTTTTCAAAACTGTTTGGATGGGTGAGGTCAAACTGGAATCCAGGAGGCCAGTGCCTGCCTGGAAAACAACGGATGCATTATTTTAAAAGCCTTTTTTGTTGTGTGTTTGTGCAGCATCTGTTTTCTGAGAAATCTGATCTGGAGAAAAAATGAGCTGCAGGCTGTAATACATGGCATACAATAGCAAAGTGTGAGAGAGGGTGGAAGAAACAGACAGGAAAATAAGGCAGACTATTGAACGAGCTACAGCACTCTCTCACACACACATACACATTTTTCTCAGTGAATCTTAAGAACTGGGCTTAAACACAACAGCTTTGCTATATCCTTCACACAGTAGCTCATGTATGAAGGGATTAAGCATCTCAAGTTCCTGACCGCATCTGCAGGGTGTCAAAAAGAGACTGAAAAAGCCGCTTTTCCTCCAGGTGTTACAAACACTCAGCCACCAGTGCAACCTTCAGAGAGGTTACTTATGAAGGTGACAACTGACTTATTTGATAATTGATGAATTTCACTAATTGATGTCACTCCACACTCATGTGTGAAGTGTTATGTCCTATCCTATATATGTTAGGGTTATCCATAAAAATGTTTTTCTTACTTGAAACAAAATCAACCTTAATTATTATAACTATTGTAACTCAAAATGGTTCTTCACCATATAAAGAACCTGTTAAGCCCAGTACCTTTTCCACCAGCATGAACCGGGTGCTAGTTCAGAGCCGGTGCTATTGCCGGTTCGGAGTTGGTTCAACTGGTGAGCCTTCTAAGAACCGGTTTGCCTTTCCACGGGCTAGAGAGCCACCACAGAGCCAGGTCTTAAGTCACTGAATTCGTCCCATCTTTCCCAGTAACACTAGCATGGCAGCGCCAAACACAACAGGCTTGTTCAAGATGCATCGGCGCCATGCAGACCGATCGGCAAATGACACCAAAGCACCACGAAAGCGATCCAAAAGCATAAAGAGAGTCATCTGCTTTCCAATCACTCCCGCGGCACACCGACCGGCCCGCGCAGCGCTGATGCAGCCCAAACAAGCTTACTAAACACACAATCAACAATGGTGGAAGTTGCATTGCTATTGATGTTCGTGGCTTTGCGAATCTACATTGGCATCCAAACATGGCGAATTCAACGTGTTCGTGTTTAGCTGCTATTTCAAAAATGGCGGTCAAAAGTTTCTGTTCATCTTGTTGGTCACGGTAACCCCGCCCCCAGCCCCTGACGCAAGCGGTTCTTTCTTCTAGACCAGCAATGTTTTGGTGCTACTTACGAACCACTTTCCTGGTTCGAAGCTGGTGCTTTAGGTGTTGAAAGACAAAGAACCGACTTGAAACTAGGCTCTGGCTCCGAACCAGCACTCAAACTGCCTTGGTGGATAAGGGGTATATGGTTCTTAAGCGGTTCTTTGGGGTTGTTAAGGTACTATATAGCATCACTGCCATTCAAAGAACCTGTTAAGCCCCTGTATAGTTCTTTAAAGGTTCTCTAGCTCTCTCTTAGTCTCTTAGTTTAGTTGGGGAAAGGATTAAAAAATGACATTAAAATACAGTGTATTTCCTGAAGATGATGTGGTTCTCAATCTTTTTGCCCCCTATAAGGAAATATTCCAGGGCCCTCAGAAAAGCATTAAAGTCATTCAAAACTTTTGCCAAGCTTTTGCCATTGTAGTAAATTCCCATTCATAGCAAACATATGAGAGTGGAGTAACATATCTAAAATCTAAGGAGGAGAATGGGGTTCGTCTTATGGTTCTACATAGCACCATTTGGCAATTTTTTTAAATGTTACCATTTTTGTGTATTATATTATATTTAACTTGATACTAAAACGGAAATAAAAAATTATTTAACTGAAATAAAACTACTTAGATACTTTAAAAAAACAATAACTAATACAAATGACTATTACAGTGGGTATACTGTAGAAAAGAATCACCCCTCTTTAAAATAATCACATTTTGTTGCTTTGCAGCCTGAAATGAAGATGGACACCGTTTTTGTTTTATCCAGCTCTGTTTACCTACTTATAACATCCAAGTGAAAGATATAACACCATGTCAGAAAAAACAATTTAAAAAACAAAATCACTTTTGGAAGTTGGAAAAAGGATCACGCCCCCTCCTAAAAACGATTTGTAAACTCAATCAAGTGTAGCTAATCACCTTCTCAATGGCACGCAAAGCCATTTGATTTTCAACTGTGGTCATTTTGATGAGCTCAGCATGAAAAGAGCTTTCCTGGAGCATTTCAGTCCTTGGTAGTGCAACTGAAGCAAACAATTAACTACGGGTGTCAAGGCACTGTCCGAAGATCTCTGGGAGAAAGTTGTGGACAGGCACAAGTCAGGAGATGGATACAAAAACATTTTCCAAGGCTTTATCAATGCCTAGAAGCACAGTGAAATCTATTATTAAGAAGTGGAAGGTATTTGGTACAACACAGACCCTCCCTGAATCAGGGAGTCGCTCCAAACTGGATGAAAGAGGCAGGAAGAAACTGCTCAGAGAGGCTACCAAGAGGCCTACAGCAACTCTGAAGCAGTTGCAGGAATTTATGACAAAGAGTGGTCATTGTGTACATGTGACAACAATATCATAAATTCTGTTTGGGGTCCAAGCCAGGTCCATGTTATTGGCTTTACCAAATTAAAAAATAACAAATGTAACAAATAAAATAATGATAATAATTTGCTTCAATCATCCTCCATATAAATGTTTTATGTCTGAGTTTTCATTAAATATTGCAATTAAATAATGCAAATATGTCATTTCAGTTTCTGGGACCTCAAATATAAAAACAGTAAAGTCTCAACAGAACATGATGGTTTTAAAACGGTCTGTCCTAAGGGGCCATGGTTCTTTCACTTCCTCTCATTCTGGTGTCAAAGTATTGAAAAATTAGTGTACTTTGACTGTAGAGGTTTCTGGGCATGTTTAGAAACAAAGAACACAGAGTTTTTCATGCCTTTTGATCTTCTCAGCACCTGTGGTCTCCTAACCACCTACACAAAACACACACAGACCAACGGCATGTTTCTCTGTTTGCCAACTCAGAAAAAGGTTGATGAGTGCAACCTGTTTCTGTCTTAAGAGTACACGTTGCCCGTTCGTGCATGTCACAGTAATGGCGAAGTATGCGTGAGTGATGCCCCCCCGATGTCTTTCAACTGCTGTCTCATGGTTGTGTGTTTTTTGTTTGCTCAGGTTTTGGGGGCATGAGGAGGGAGGGACCCTTCCCTGTCATGCCAGGCCTGTGTTTATCCACAGGCAGACTGTGGCTTTTTTCAGATCTGTAATGGTTTTGCATTTATGTTTGGGAAAGGAAAAGTTACTGGAATATTGTGTTGATAGAGGCAGAGAGAGAGAGAAAGGAGGAGCAAATGAAAGAAAGAAAGAAAGAAAGAAAGAAAGAAAGAAAGAAAGAAAGAAAGAAAGAAAGGCAAGTTTCAGCAGTAATATGAGGGTAGGTCCATTACTTCTCACAGATAAACATGTTTTTGCACTGCAAACCTGGAGAAAGTTTGTGTACCCTCACAGGTAATCCAGCAGATGTCAATGATAACTTTCAAGGTTTGCGTGTGTGTGTTCCTGTAGCAGGAAGCTAAACGATCCACCTCACAGACAAATTAAACCGAAAGGAACCTAGAGATTACAGGCCACCAGTACAGAAACCACAGTTTAAATGAAAAGACTACAGCACAGTGTTTCAACACGCTTAAACATGACAAGGAGTCATTCTTTAACTCACTTCCAGTAAAGTCTTACAGTGACTGCTTTTCCATGCACAAGAATATTCTGATCATATATCAGTTAGTTTGTGTCTGATTGCCAAACCATTTGGATTACTTATCCAAATGAGTTCTCTCCTTTTATAACCTTCATTATAGACTGATAGGTGGTACAGAATGATGAGATACTGTGACTATTTGTCTGTGGTTGTGCCGAGGTTTTATCTTATCACCACATATCACATCCCTGTTTTATCAGATTGTGGCTTCTGGTGCATTCGTGTCATTGGGCCGTTTAAAAGTGCTGTAGCACTGATGAGGCATTTCTATGAGTCAGATTGATATTAACATACTTTGGTGTAGATTTTATATGAATGAAGAACTCTTGTAGATTATCATCTTTATCAGAGCTCTGTTGGATGACGGTCTCCTCCTCCTGGTTTGAGAAATAATACTGGTGTGGAGAATCAGGCATGTCATGCGCCAATCTTTTGAGGCACGATAACATCTTAGTATTTTATTATTGATATATAAGATATTTTATTATAGTAAATCAGTTTATATATACACTGAACAAAATTATAAACGCAACACTTTTGTTTTTGCCCCCATTTTTCATGAGCTGAACTCAAAGATCTAAGACTTTTTCTATGTACACAAAAGGCCTATTTCTCTCAAATTGAGGCAAATGGTGGTCACACCAGATACTGACTGGTTTTCGGACCAACCCATCCCCCTTTGTGTATTGGACCTGCAGAGAGAGAGGAGGATAGATCTTGCTGGCTGACTGCTTTTGGATTTCCAGATGTGCTTTGCTCTTGAGGAGAAATATAATAGACGTTACAATATGCTTGTATGTTGACATTAGTTCAATGCATTAGTTAACGAGCTAACATAAAAAAATAAAATTAAATAAAATTAAATTCTGAATTGTTTACCATAAGCTATTTCAAGTTGCAATCTGTCCCTTAAAATGATTTTTATTAGTCAAGTTGATTCAGTCATAATATAAAGCAAAAGTTTGGGGTCTGTAAATTGTGATGTTGTAAAAAAAAATTATTATCATTAAAATTAACTGTTTTGTTAAAAAAAAAAAAAAACATATTTGTAAAAAGGAATTTTTCCTGTGATGGCAAAGCCGAATTTTCAGCAGCCATTACTCCAATTACATGATCCTTCAACAATCATGTTAAAAACAGTTGTGGTGCTATTTTTGTGGAAAGTGTGATACTTTTTTTTCAGGATTTTCTTTTTTTTTTTTATGAATCGACAGTTCAAAAGAACAGCATTTATTTGAAATAGGAATCTTTTGTAACATTATAAATGTCTTTTCTTACACTTTTGGTCAGTTTCATGTGTCCTTGTTGAATAAAATAATCAATAATAAAAAAAAAGAATTCTTTAAAAAAATCTTACTGACCCAACATAATTCATATAAAACCTATACAATTACTGACTATATATAATTTATTATTACTGTATCAACTTGATTACATTAACAAATTATATTAATGATTATATTACCAAAAACATTTTAAGGGTCAGATTCAGATTAGAGCAAGTCATTTCAGGACAGGAAGGGATGCAGAAAAATTGAGAGAGAGAACGAGAGAGCATCTAAGCCCCCCCCCCATAATTTCCTCTGCTGGTCGTGCCCTCTGCTGTGGCATTAACCACAAATGGTGATGTCAGCATCTCTCTAGTGTTATAAGACAGACAGACAGAGAGAAAGCCAAAGGATCAGAAGTCTGTTTCTCCCACCAGCACATCAGATCATTTAACACTCACACACACACATACACTAGACTGGAGCTGAATCAGGATACGACACTGACTCCCAATCATAATTCCCTTTTCTGTGTAATATTTTCCATGATGTAGCAGACTTGTAGGTTTTACATTTTCAGCAATACTGTCAATATCCGCAGACTGACAATCCTGCAGATTTAAATTATCAAAGAGAGATGAGAAAAACACTCCAGCTTTAGGCCTGAGATCAGTTCTTGATTTACCTCAAGCTAAAGCAGTTGCTGTAGTTCAGCAAAGCTAATTCCACAATACAAGACTGAAGCAAATCGACCTTTGATGTTTTATATCTGCGACTAGTTTGTGACAAAAAGCAAGTCTGCACTTGCATTAGGAGCACTTTTACAGAAAGATCAGCACATCCTCATGACCACTTAAAGGCATTTACTTCCTTTACACAATTACAGTGGTGTTGGTGGCTAATGCCGATGCAGGTAAGGTCAAATTGCCCATTCATCTGCACCTAAAACATGATCAATTAAAGCTGTTAGGTCAATAGAAACAGTGGGGTGAAAGAAAGGAATATATCTTTGTTTGGGGAGTGTTGAAAGAAAGAAAGAGAAGCTCATTCAGTACAATCAATATTGTAGTCAGAATCCCCTAATGATTAGTATCTAGATGCTTTTTTCACCTTGTGTTTGGATTTATTGCATCTGTGTTCCTTTTCTCCTTTTATCAAATGTGGGTCTAATTTTCTCCTTCCTTCCTCTCTTTTCTTGCCCTCTACATCAACAACTCTCTCTCTCTTTCTGTAGCATGACGTATGACCTTCAATGCACCATGGGAGACTGTAACAAGTGAGAGGTTATTTTGCACTTAATTGCTGTAGTGACAGTGCTGCTGAAAGGTAGTCTTTAAGATTCTGCTGTAACATCATAGGTCAGTGACATGGCATTTCATGTCTCCTAAAGCTGTCATATTACTACAGCAGGCTGCATAAGACTAAAAACCACAATTCCTAACTATTCTCTGAGGAAAAACAGGATGGTTTGCTACCATGGCATGCCTTTACTGAGATAACCAAACATTAGTTTGTGTTTTTTAGTTCGCACATCTTTGATTCTGCTGTCTCTTTTATGGGAGCTAACAATTTCTTTGCTGTTAAACAAAGGAATTATTCACCTAAAAATGAAAATTGAAATTGATTAAACTTTCCTCAGGTCATCGGAGATGTAGATAAGAATTTTTTTTTACACTTTCAGCACTTGCTCACCAGTGGATCCTCTGCAGTGAATGGGTGCCGTCAGAATGAGAGTCCAAACAGCTGATAAAAACATCACAGTAATCCACAAGAGTCCAGTGCATCAATTAACATCTTGTGAAGGAAAAAGCAAATCCATTTTTAAGGCATTTTAACTTTAAACCGTTGCTTCTGGCCAAAATTTGAGTCCATAATCCATAATAACACATCCTCCATTGAAAAAGTCGATCCCCTGTTGTTCTCCTACATTAAAATCCATCAACATATTTGTTTATAACTGTTTTGGACTGTTCTCACTTGTAAATGGTGCTTAATCTGTGCATATTTCTCTCCTGATTCAGATGAGATTACTTTGGTGAGCAAGTGATGTAATGCTGAATTTCTCTAAATCTGTTCCAATGAAGAAACAAACTGATCTACATCATGGATCCATCCATTTGTACTTTCAAAACAACCTTCTGATTATGATTCATCATGGCACGGTAATATGAACACCAAATACAACCGCAGAGGGTGGTGTTATCTCAGTCTGAGTTTGTAGTAACTGCCTTTTAACCACACACAGAAGCAGGGTTGCCAGGTTTTCACAAGAAAACCTGCCCAATCGCTACTTAAAACTAGCCCAAGATTTTAAGCCCCGCGTTCCGGGGTTTTTTTTGGTGGGGTTCCCCTGCTAAAATTCACATTCCAGGGGATAAATATCATGTTATTGGAGTCGCTTCAACCCGTGGACATGAAAAACAACCCGCGGCAACAGTGTTAAAGTAGCCCAATTCCACGGGAAAACCGTGGACTTGGCAACACTGCACAGAAGATCTGTTATGGAGGCTAACTGCTAGCATACACAATTAAAGGGACAGTTCACCCAAATTTCTGTCATCTTGTACTCACCCTCATGTTGTTTAAAATCTGTGAAACACAACTGTTTTTGACCATGGGAGTAAGTCATTTTCATGTGAGCTATATTCTTTTAGCATAACAAAATAACATCAAAATAGATGTAGATGTCGAGGTTTATATTAATGATTGATATCGGTAGAGAGGCTTTTTGTCATTCATTCCTGCTGTAAAACCTTGATCTTAAATCTTGATTCTCCTTGAAATCTTTGGAATGACAACTCATTACAGAAAGCCTCAGACACTCAGTAATGATTCAATTCAACTTCTGTGCTTTATATTCAGTAGAAAAACAGCTGTTTCCACCGCTAGTCTCTTGAAACTCCGATGAATTATGCAGCATACCTTAAAGCCAACTGAACCGTGCTGTGCCTCTAATTGGGCTGAATTTCACTGAGAGGTTATCAATAGAGGTATTTCATGCACATTTGTTAGCAACTCAGTGAGAAATTCTGAATAATACTGCCTTATACATTTGCCAGAAGTAGAGTTTGGAATTGAAGATTTTTTTAATTGAAATTATTGGTTTGTTATGGTTTGATCAGACTCTGACATTATTATCGCAAAATATTATCACAAACAGATTTCATGTCTCTAAATGTATTGTTCTGGAATCTGTTGATAACATATGATTGATACAATGCACAAGTTTACAAGTCAAAAGGTTATATTTATATTAATACCTGAAATATGCAGAACTTGCTGGCCGATGTTTACTCTTTGCAGGCTGAGTTGGTGAGAGTTGCTTATGCAAAAGAAACCTGATATCATTAGTATTCATAAGTATTTGTACATTATTTTTACACAGATTTTTGTATGTCTGGATTTACACTGAAACAAACAATATAGATGTATTGACAGCACTGAAAGTTATGTACAAACATCTACAGACAGAACAAATATGTTTAATAATTTTTTTAAATTATAAATATATTCATATAGTTACATTTTGCTATTAAAAGGTCATTTAATTCTTAAAATATTTAAATGGTTAAATATTAATCCATTTCATTTTAACATTTAAAAGTTTAGACTTTGGTAAAGTGGTAAATATAGCACCAGAAACAGAAAGAAGCTGTTATAATATCAAATGAGGTAAAAGCATTAAATACATGTGATGGCATTGAACATATTTTATTGATATCATTGAATTACATACAATAAAATCAATCTATTAATTAAATAATTTTAATATTCAGTAAGCCCTAAAATAATTTTTAAGCATATGTACATCTCTATGTTAATGTAAAATGCATATTCAGTGTCTATGCAAGCTTACAAAAATATGTATACAAGAAAAGTTGAATATAAGATATTTTTTTGTCTTTTCAGTCTTAAAATAAGAGTTCAGCCAAAGATAAAAGTTGTGAGTGTCATACAGGTTTGGAATGGTATGATGCTGAGTAAATGATGACATGTTTTTGTGTGAACTGTCCCTTTAATAGTCATTCTTTCCATAGTGACCATAAAATGCTCGACTAATGACTCTTCCCAGAAGTAAATCAGCTAATGTGATAGATGCAAGTTGCTCTTGTATGCAGAATTATTTCACAAGTACAACCTCAGATTTCACAGAAAGAACAGACTAACAGAACTCCAGACAAATACTGAAAGAGAGAGAGACTGAGAACCAGCCAGCCATGAGTCTGTGGATTGTAGGAAATTGAAAGACATAAAGGCTAAAAGGAGGAAGGGGAAGAGCTCTGGGTTTGATTCTGCTTCAGAGGGGCATGTGGTGCCACTGACTGGCGGGCCGGCGATTAATGAGAGTTTGATTTAAGGGCTGTTCTCAGAGCAGCCGTCCCCGGCGCAGACTCTGGCTTTGGTGTGGTTGCTCTTGCAGACATGTTAATCATGGCTACAGATGATTCTACCATACACTTCCAGCAGAGCTGCAGTCTGCACGTTGCTCTGCCCATTAATAACCTCAGAAGGCACGGCTGCCTGACTGCGTGCTGGCGCAGGAGTCGACCGATGCCCTGTGAGTGAATGAGCGAGCGAGCGCGCTGGAGGCCTCGCATGAACAGTTGCTGCCGCTGCCTCCACAGATGAGATTTTTAAATCAGATTTTCACAAGGTTTCATTTCAGCAGCTGGGTTTCATTTTGATTTTGGATTTTATTTTAAAAAATAGGTTATTGCAATATACAACACATAGATAAGTCAAAAATCCAATACCACTAGTAAAAATGCTTTTGTTTTGCATTTTTCTAAATTAATAAAAATGTATTTTCATTTTAAATTATAATAGCAATTTTATTGAAAAGTTCAATTTAAAAAAAATAATACATTATGGTAAAACTTTAGTTTAGGGAACAGTTCTGACTATTAACTAGTTGCTTACTGGCATGCATATTACTAACATAGTGTCTATTTATTAGTAAAAAAGCATATATTAATGCCTTATTCTGCAGGACCATATTTTAGATCCCTTAATCCTACACCATACCTAAATTTAACAACTACCTTACTAACTATTAATAAGCAGCAAATTAGGAGTTTACTGAGGTAACAGTCATAGTTATTAGTTAGTTAATAGTAAGAATTGGTCCCCAAACTAAGGTGTGGCCTAAATTAACTTATTAATGTCTTAGTATTTGGTTTGTCCAAAAGCTTTTACTTTTTATTTCCAGGTTTAAATTTATTTTAATGCAGTCTCAAACTTTTGGACCCCACACTAAGTCAGACCTAAATGTGTGCAGCAATTCTGAAGCTTTGGAAAATGACACTTCCAGCTATTTACAATAGGGGGGG
>NW_015553274.1:466642-479278 GCF_001515605.1 Sinocyclocheilus anshuiensis
ACAGTATCATCTTAACAAATGTATTGTTAAACTATCAACACAAATTTGAAATAGATATCTTTCTATGTATCAAACAATATATTCTGTGAAATCTTTACCCTAGAGAAACATGCTTACGTGACTGAAACACAATATAGAGTGAGTCACTGAGATGAATTTTAGATTATGTTAGAATACAGAATACTGTGTCAGAATACTCTATCTATCTATCTATCTATCTATCTATCTATCTATCGTCTTTCTGCCTGTCTGTAAGGTCTAGGTTCAGTGCACAAAGACTGACCGTTCAGCCCTCTCCATTTCCCCGTATCCCGGTGTAAGTAGAATAAATGTTTGGAAGGATAAATGTTTAGTGAGATCGTTTGACTGCCTTGAGACTTTCCATTTCCCAGAAGACCAATGAGATAATCTGCTGGGCTCTGTACGGTTTTTGATATCCATTTTAGGGCAAGCCTATATAAATTGCTCATTTACTTACTTGCAGGGCACTCTCAGATGGCTTTCCTTCAGTGGAATGAGTGAAATCTACCTTGTGAAGGCTGTTGTGATCTGTCTGTCTGCACGCCTGGTTAAGTATACCAGAAGGCCAGGCCTAAAAGCTTACACTGCAACACCCACAGCTCTGTCATCATGAAAAAACATACATTACCCTGTTTGGCTTGGCTGTTTTAGTGTTCACACAAACAACGTGAGACCCAAACAGCGGTCTCAAAGGCATCAGGGGAGTCCTGCGCTCCCCTTACGCTTTCTTTAGTGCGAATGCAGGTCATGTAACAGCTCATCAAGGCTGGCATGCAGTCAGAGAAAGAGAGTCTTAACAGAGCAAAACACACAGAGGGGAGAAATCAGCCAAGGTCAGACAGGGCCAAATGCCTGCTTCCTGAACACCTCCCACCCCACCACCCGACACCCTTCCTCCCTGCTCGCCTGCCTAACATTACGATCAGCTCGCTGATGGCTGACCTCATCAGAGAGAGCAAGGGTTCAGCTGGGTTTTGCGCACAGCTACAGACAGACCCTCACAGAAAGCCCAGCATGAGCCCTTAAGCCCAGGGGTCCAGGCCCTCTGGACGCAGTCGACAACAGCACAAACGGCTCAGTGTTTTGAGGCTTCTCAAATCACTTCCAAGCACTTAATGTAGGGCACATTAACTGATGAATGCGGTGAGGTGGGATGGGTTCAGATGAGGCAGATTCTGCTTGTCTAACGTGATCGAATGCTCCGCTCCCAAGGGAAATCTCCCCACAGGATGATCAGCACCCCATGCAAACCACCTTTCTCAAAACAAATGGACTTGTTTGTAGATGGGGAACGGGGCGTCTCTCTGGCCCAAACATCCTGGAGTACTTTGCCCTCTAATCCCAGACTGTTTGGATGTTTTTATGAGCTGTTTATACTTGTCGATTTATCACTATGCTTGGTAGTTCACTTAATTATTTATCATATACTTTCAGCTTGCAGTAGAATCACAGTGTTTGGGCTGTCAGATTCTGTTCTGAGTTGTATTCAACCTAGGCTTGCTAGAAAAACGTGCCTCTACATACATTTTTTTTAAAACTCCAAATACATACCTATACATACAATTCACTGCAGTTTCCAGCTGAAATGACCACTAGTGACAGTAAAACATAAACTTTTATTCATTTTCACACAAATCAGATTCACACAGATTATTGATTAATAAAGACTATGGATTTTTGATTATTATTTACACATTTCCTCAATAATATGTTATGACCACAAAACACTTTTACCATAGTCCATGATTTGTAAACTAATTCAGTTGGTGTTTGCATCATAACCAGCTCCACGTGTATGGCTTTTCTGATATAGTAAACGTGCTCGGTAGCTCACCTGGTACAATATTGCACTTGCAATAGAGAAGATCTAAAGGACTTGTAGAAGCAAGCTAAAATGGCACGGTTACTTTATCTAACATTTGATTTTGTTAACAGTATTGGGTTAAGTTAGTGTTTAGTGTATGTGGTGCATTAAGTGATAAAACATTAACCTTTTAGCGCCACTACCTGGACATTTAATTTCCCAGCTGCCGCAATGTACAACAACCAACATAATAAAATGCTGCTAAATTATTCACGTTCATCTGTTTCAGAGAAAACTGAACACAAATTTAGTGCCACTCACTGACCATTTCACTTTGAAAGTGCTGCGAAACATGCAAGAAGCAATGTAATATAATTTTGCAGAAAGCATGTTTTTCCAATGAGCCTGGGTTGGTTTTATTTCAGTGTTACTGCCAAGGATTTAAACACCTTTTCGTGAGAGAGATTCATGGTGTTGTTAATTAATTTTTGTCATGGCATGAACATGGATCACTTGACGCAAAGTCTATTTAGCCATTGATTTTTGAGACGTTTTAGCAGGTTCTATGAAGCCCATTTCTGGCAAGAGCTCACAGACTTAATCCCCCATTTTTTAAAGTCTGATTAATATAGTGCTGACAGCCCTGGGGAAGCCCGAAACACACTTTTTTTGTATGCATTATAAATGAGAATCTGAAAAGGAAGGTCTCCTTCTTTGAGTAGACACTGTTTTCTGTATTTAGGGTTTGCCATCTTTCCTGTCCTTTGAAAACTAGAGCCCATCTGCTACCCAGTGCAGAAAGATCTCGGTCATTAGCTGTACTTAAGCTATTGGGGAGAGAGGGAAAAAAAGGTCCAGCAGGAAAATTTAACATCTCCCATATGCTTTCTAAAATCAGCCATTTGCGCTCTAAGCCAAATGGTGGGTTGCACTATTTGTTCATGTGCTTAGCCTCTGCTGCTGGAGTCATTTTTCCAATCTGTGTTGAGCGTCTCCTGCTGAACTTTCCTTCACACAATAACGTAGCATTGCAGAGGCCGCAGAAGAGAGCTGGAAAGCCCCACCCTAACATCTGAAGCTAATGACGGTAGAATAAGTACTCTGTCAACCCCAAACTAGCATTATGCTAACAACTGATGATTTGAATGTTCATGTTTCCTGTTTATGACACAAAATTATAAAAAGCTGTAAAGTGTTTTGAATGGCGAAGTCATCTTCACCTGAGATGAAGTTTAAAATAATAAAGGCATATTGTGAATGATTAAGTTGCAATTATGGGAAATAAATTGCAATTCTGAAAAAAAAAGTTTCATTTTTGAGATATAAAGTAGCAATATTGAGATGCCTTTTTGTTGTGCTTTGTTTCCCTTATTTCAATTCAGTCACTGATTGAGAATTGGTACATAGCAGCTTGTTTAGTCTATAATACATGCTGCTTTCTGAACCATATTTATGTGGGGAGTACAGAGTTAAATAAGCCATTTATTTGCTCAATCAAGCAGGGAAATTGAAATGGTTGACACGTTTTAACTGCTGGGCTGATTGCTGTATATTTTGATATTCTTTTACAGTTTACTTTGTGAATTGCTCTCACCCTCCCTTCGCTCCTCGCTAATTGAAAGTGAGTGATTACCATGGACTGCTGGATGTGATGACATCCCCCTTTTCGGTGGAGGAAAGTAGCCTTCTGTTTTGCATATGTTAAATTGATACATTATTCAAATCTCAATGGCGAGGAACCAATCAGGACGGAATATTGAACGCTCTTATTTCATCAGTGCACAAAACAAAACAAGATTAAATCAGAAGTGCTCTGAATGATGCCCAGAGGCCTCTGGGCTAAACATTTTATTTTCTGAGAACAAAGTACGTGGTCTCTCACATAACTCATATTTGATGCAATTCCTGTGCTTGCAAATGTTGCTATTATTTACTCAACCTTACACTGTTCCAAATCCATATGACTTTACCTTTTGGATCAGACACAGAAGGTGATTTTTTTAAAGAAAGTTTTACGATTTGGAATATAGTGTACAAATCAGATGGACAACTTTTATGAACATTTTCTGTCTTGAAGTGTGAAAGCTTTAGTCACTTTTCTGCTTTTGTCTCAGTGTTATTTTAGTATTATTTACACCTACACCTATTCAATTTTATTACATTTTACTTCAGTTTAGAACTTAAACTTATTTCATTTTTGTTTCTAATTCAACATTTATAACTTATGCTGAAGTTTCTTGACATGACATGAAGTTTTTCATGTCTTGTTTTTATTTTGTTTCATTTCACCTTTATTTGAATGAAAAACAAGTTTTCATAATTTTCGTTTTAGTTAACAATAACAGCCCTGTTTTGTGTCACTACACATTTGGAACAACATGAGGATGAGTAAATGATGACAGAACTCTTTCTAAATTCCCTTAAAAGCTAGGTCTAATTTTATTTCAGTGTATTTCTACTGCTTCAGTACATGGCTAAATCTTTTTTTTTTCTCTCTCTCTCTAAAAATATTTAGTTGTGAAGAGATGGAAAAAATAGTCAGTGATGCAGACTGGAGGTGGACTTGAATAATTCATCGGTCTGGCCGTGTTCCTGCTCTTCGCTGTGTGATAATGAAAGGGACCCTCTGGGACCTCGATATCTGCCGGTCAGTGATTCACATAACACCCAGCAGACAGATAACCTGTACACAGAGGCAGGCCTTTGATTGTTTCTACAGTTTTATATTTTCTGCACTCTATTAAATATTTATCCCAGGCAGTTGCTCAAAAATTATCAGTTGCGGCCATTGCCGGCTCTTGCTCCTGCCCCTGGCATTCATTCGGAAAAAGGTTACATTTGTAGCTTCTTGCTCCGAGAGAGTGTTGTTTAGGTTTTTCCCTCGTTTTGCCGCAAGCCTGGGTTTGGTGCTCAAGTTTTGATGTCGGCGTTGGCTCTGACTGTTGGGTGTCTCGTGTCAGAGCACTCAGTAATTCCTCCTCTCATGCCCTGTGGCACTTCAATCACCAATAGAGCCAATCTGCACTCGAGAGATGAGTCTGCAACAGCTTCCAGATATGGAGTGCAGATTTTCTCTCTCCTCTTTTCCCTACATAAATACTGTGTTCCTTTCCTGCACTTGAGGTATGTGGGGTTGTTTTGGTCGCTTTCCATACTGACTTGTTTGGCAGTCTCACCTTCTCTGTTAGTGGAGCTCAGCGGGCCTTTGCCCCCACCTCTTCGTTTTCTGTGTGAATGTGAATGCCACACAGTCCTGCCTGTGGTAATTAAACCTCTTGGGCAGCAGGAGGTGAACTAAGGCTCAAATCCACACAGTGTGTCTGCCAATGACCCCCTGCAATCTTCGGTAATTCAACCACCCCCTCTGGCTGTGAGAGTCCTGTTTGGTTACACATCACCGGCTAGATAAACAAAACTGTATACGAAGATGAGAAAGGAGGAGCGGTGGAAACACGAGGGAAGCAGTCTTATTAAAGGGCACCAGAATGCAGCTACAACAAACATAATGTGAAATTCCTGTGCACATCAGTGAAACATCTGAAACTTGTGCATATCACTGTTTAATGTGGTTATCAGGCAGTGAAAATAAACTCAGGAACTTTTAACTGAATAAAGGCAGTTGGTATGTTTGCCTTGTGGCTCGACTGCTTGCTCACTTCCTATTAGTGAAAAGAGTCCCAGACTCACTTTAAACGCTATAATACTTCTATCTCTGTCATTGATTTCATTTTATTGATATATATTTTTGAAAGAAATTGGTACTTTTGTTGTACTTTTATTAGCAAAGGTTGCATTACTGCATTAAACTGATCAAAAGTGACAGTAAAGATATTTATAATGTTACAAAAGATTTATATTTTATGCATGTGCAGTTCTTTCTAGTCATCAAATAATCCTGAAAAAAAGTATATCATTATTTCCACAAAAACATTAAGCAGCACAACTGTTTTCAACATTGATAATAATAAGAAATATTTTTGAGCACCAAATCAGCATATTAGAATGATTTCTGAAGAATCATGTGACACTGAAGACTGAAGTGATGACTGCTGAAAATTCAGCTTTGCCATCACAGGAATAAGCTATATTTAAAAAAAAGTATTCAAATAGAAAACAGTTATTTTGCATTGCAATAATATTTCGCAATATTACTGTTTTACTCTATTTTTAATCAAATAAATGCAGCCTCAGTGAACATAAGACACTTTTTTTTCAAAAACATTTAAAAGTCTTATAGACCCCAAACCTTTTGAACAGTAGTGTATGTAATCATATTTAGTTTTATCTATCATCCTCTTATAGATACTTTGCATGTTTACATTTGCAGCTCTAATCAAGCTACAGCAGGTTTTTGTGTAGTGGAGCAACAGTCTTCATCTGTCTGTCAAGTATACATGACACAATGCATAATCAAATATTTTAAAGAACAAAAACATGTTGTGTGTGACTCTGAGACTAATTGTAGTCTGATTAACACGTATACATGCTGGATGAAGCCAGCATTATCCAGGTCTGTTCATCTGACTTTGCAAAACTGAACTGGTACGATTTCAGTTAGACATCAGCATTTACATTTCAAAAAGACAAATTATTGCTGTAGTCTGACTGAAATCAAACCATTAAAGTGCACTTAAAGTACACTTACTGTGGAGAGAGGAAGAGAAAAACACAGTGTCTTAAAAATAGTGTTTGCTGGGAAGGCTTATGGCCACACTTTCGAAACGTTCATCCTCGCCATTCAGCACTCAAGCAATCAAAACAATGTCCTGTGCAGTAAATTTTTACGTATTGTATATCTTTAAAAATACTGTCTTGTTTTCAACCAATCCTGTTCCTGTTTCCTCTCCACCAGTATTTGTCAGTGAAATGAAGAGGTCACACTTGCTCACCCTACAATTGTAGCAGGATGTTAGCAGTAAAACTCAGTGAGTTAACACACTCCATGTTGTCCAATTTGTTACAGCCATAATCCTTGCATTTTTTTTAAAGCGGGTTTCTCATTATCTCCATCTTTTAACTATGACCCCTGCTATCTCTTTGTTTTGATACTAAACAAGGAACAAACTCTGTGAACTGTCTCATCTAAGCAGCTGTGTAATGGATGCATCATTTACGTGATGCTTGTGTGCTGTTGTTTTCCTAACTAGCTCAACGACAAGACTTTCTTGGTCAAAAGGATGACCTTTTTCCTGAAGCTAATTGACCAAAGAAGTCTTGCTAGTTAAGTTAGTCAAGGGAATAGTTCACCCAAAAAATGAAAATTTGCTGAAAATTTACTTCATGAAAAAAAATTAAAAATGAAAAAATATTCACTTTTTTCGCTTTTTTTTGTTTGCATTTAGTTAGGTTTCTGGTTTGTCTGCCAGCTCAGAAATGCTGAAAAGAAAACACGCAGCCAGTTTGTTGTGGGCTGTCTGTGTCTGAAACTGTGTCATCCAGCGAGCTGTTTCAATTTGCAGCTGGTTTTTACGTAGATAGCTAGCTAATTTGAATAACACCACCTCCGAGCCATATACAGACTCCAAGGCAGCAATTCATATCAAAGACTATAGATATACATACGGTTCACTCCTATTACTTATGAATGGGAGAAACTGTGATGCACAAAATGTTAGAATATGTCCTGCCTTCTAAATGAACGAGCCAATGGCTGATTGGTAAAGTCATTGCGTCACTGCACCTGCCGTTAGAAGCTCTGGTTCCCATAGAAACCTGAGAATCGCGCTTATGACTGCACATGCACATTGACTGGTCTAGCCGAAAATAGCTTTTTTAAACGCTATTTAAGCATAAGGAACAACATTTATGGGGTAGTTCATTTCAGATTTTGTTGAAATATGTAATATAATCATGAGTTCAGCAAGCAGTTTTTGAGATTTCAGGATTACCCCATTCATTTAGATAGGACTTGGTCTTGGATGCCCGAAATAGCTGCCCGGACGCATTGCAAATATGGCCGCTGAGTGACCAGACTTTCCTTGAAAGGGACTTTGTTCACGTGTCTTGTGTAGACACGCCCCACAGAAGAGAGGGGTGGGGTGAGCAGTAGCTCATTATAATTTAAAGAGACATACACCGAAACGTAACTGTGAACGGAGCTGTTTTTGACAAGGTAAAAGGGGTATTGTTTTACACGACCATTGAAGAATTTTAATCAAAGTATGCTGCAGACATTTCATGAAGACCCTAAAGAATCATAGCAACTTGAGGGAAATGGGCATCCGATGTCTCCTTTACAGTTAAAATGCCTTAATAATGGATTTGTTCCTTACAAACATGCAGCTTTTCACACAGCTTTTAAGACATTAAATGATGGACTGGAGTCGTATTGATTACTTGTGAATGACTGTTGTGTTTCAACTGTTTGAACTCCCATTCACTGAGTAGGATCCATTGGTGAGTGAGTGATGTAATGCTAAATTTCTCCGTATTTCTTCTGTTCCGATGAACGAACAAACTTATCTATCATGGATCGACCTGAGTACATTTTTGGGTGAACTATCCTTTAAAGGTATACTTCACCCAAAACTGAAAATTCTGTAATTTGCTTACCATCATGTCATCACATGTCCTTTCTTCTGTGGAACTTAAAAGAAATTATTTTTAAAGATTTTTTGTCTATACAAGACTTTCATTAAATAGACAAAAACAGTTCAAACATTCCTCAAAAAAACACATGAAGGTGAGTATGATGACATTTTTGGGTGAACTATCCCTTTAAGAAACCTGGTGGAGACATGGGCACAGCTAGACCAGAACTAAATCAGCATAAACCAGTCTAGACCAGTATGGAAATGCTTGCAGGGCTAAGATGGTTTGTTTAGCACATTCCTGATGCCACAATCCAAAAGTGCCACATGGCAGTCTTCTTCCCTCCTCCGACGGGCACAGCTGCAAATATCACATGCATGTGATGAAAGTTGCATGTTCGGTCTCTTGTCCAATTAAATATTTAAAAGGAGAATGCTCTATTCTTTATTTCTTGTTTTTCCTTCCTATTCTTCACTCATGCCCATGGATATACGTATAGCTCTCACATTACAAGATGGAAACATTTGAGAAGGTTTCTGAGGGCCTTATCACATCCCTTTCTTTGTCTCCACATTGAATCTCAACTCTAATCAATATTCTGCAGCCATGGTCCTGGGGCTGGAATGAATATCCTGAGATCATTTCTTATGAGAGACCACAGGTGTCAGTTAAGCTTGTTCAGTCTCTCTCTGTCTATGCATATCTCAGCAGATGGCCGGTGCTATTTACTTGTAACTCCTTATTTGCACACTGAAATTTTAAAACAACAGGCTGTGGTCTGTTTGCATCATATCACTTTTCTTCATGGCTCAAATTTCCCATTCACTTCAGTTCATATTTCCAAAGTAGTCACCATATTAAATGTTACTTTTAAAGGGGCATCCAAATCAACACTAAAAATGGAGAATTCTCTTTCTCATGAGCACTCTGATTTGGTCCACATTGACTTGCTAATGTGGCTGAGAGGAAGGGAACCAGGCACGGCACAGCAGATGGAAGACGGCGGCAGCAGGGGCCCCGCTGGGCCACAGAAACACAGGCGCAAGGGGCATGGGGCTGTGGAGGAGGGGATACAAGGGATGTAGGAGGACTCAGACCGATAGGTTCAGGGTTCCTGCTGGCAGGCACTGCTTAAGACCGCAGGGGGTTAAGGGAGTAGGACCTTGCCCCATGCTGAAGATGAGTGTGATATTGCAACCACCAGATCAATAGAAACCATGTTGAGAGAGAGGGAGGGCACATGGCTACAGATGTGGCCTCAGGGTTTTGTTATTCAGGAGGGCCTTCTGGAGTTGTATAATATAATTGAGAAAAAGGGGTGCCGTTCTCACAGTCTGTTGAAACAAAATTATTGGAAGGTGTCTGGAGCATTTTTTTTTCTTTACTAAACATTTATTATTTATGTATACTGAGCATATACATTTTTATTTAGCTCTGATAAGTCAGCATTTTTGCTTTCAGTAAGGCCAAATGCTGAAATGCAGAAAGTTAGAATGTAGTAAATGGTTTTGCTCGAGAAAACATTCTGAGATGGTGAGATACTTCGGAGGACCAACAAATCGTGCTTGTAAACACACATCTTTTCTCCTGGAGGACAGATTTGGAGCGCAGGCAAATTCAGACAGCTTTATGGCTCAATTTGTGATAGGTTATTGCCCAATAAATATGTTTTACTGTGTTGTGTTTTTCTCTTTGTAACCGTTTATATGTTGTGTAGCTTATTAATCTGATACTTCTGATTCAAAGTGACAAGCCTTGATGTAGTATGTCCTGTGGGATAATGATATTAAAACGAGGTTTTACTGGCCACACACATAAAATGTTAATTCAGGTTTTTTAATTGTTCTCTTTCACTAGCCATGTGTACTCACTTATTTGTGTGTAAAACTTATGAGTGAACATTTTCACAAAGAAATCATGATTCATCAATAAGTTAATATTTTCAAGCATTTTATTTTTTAAAACACAACTGTTTTCAAAACTGATGATAATAAGAAATGTTTTGTTCAAATCAGCATTTCAGTGATTTCTGAATGATTCCTGAAAATTCAGCTTTGCCATCACAGAAACAAATTACATTTAAAATAGAAAATTATTTTTAATTCTAATAATTTTCTTATAATATTTTACAATATTACTTTTTTATCAATCAAATAATTTCAGCATGAGAATAAGAATAAGAATGCTTTAATATTTTTATTTCAGTTGAGAAAATGTTTTATAGTTTTTGAAGCTAAATCTTTTCTGCGCAAATAAGTATGCAACTTCAAGTCATTTATTACTAAATGAGAACCTTTTTTCCATTTATTTGATAAAATTTCTCTAATATATTCTTTTATCACATTACTTGACTTTTTTGACTATTTTTAAGATGGCTTTTTAAAACAAGATCTTTTACAACAAATATATTCTAATTTAAAAAATATTTTAAAATGTCATTTATTCTTGTCATGGCAAGACTATATATATTTGCAGTGAAATTCAGAACCAAAGCAAATCTGCTTGTTGGAAAAGCTAGGGAGCTTTTGTTTCAAATTGTCCATATTTTATTCCCCCTTCCTCACTCTCCTGCCCAGCTCTGATAAAACACAGGCTTGATTCACCAAAGACTAGATGGAGAAAAATCACTTGCTCCTAATCCCCCCTTCCACAATCCATCCAACCCCAGATGTGGATTGACCCCTGTGCCTCCACCTGCACCAAATCTGAAATGAAGGCCACGCTGAGCATATACATCGATGTGCATTAAAGCAGTGCCTTAAATGCATCCCCTCCGTCTCTGAAGACCCCAAGCTCATCATTTCCTTCCCACCTGCCCTTTCTGCTTTGAACTGCTCAGCAGTCATATCCGCAATTGTTCTCCGATTTTACAGCAAATCAGTCGTCAGTGAAGTCAGAGACCATATATTGTTTAATTGACCTTGTCTTTAATAGGGTTTAGCTAGAGGTTTTCTCGCTTTATAATGGAAAGTCTTGTAGTATTGTTGTATCGGCTCTAGTGGCCATAAGTCACATGGGAAACAGCTTTGCCATAACGGTTAGAGGCTAAAACCTTGCAAATTGGGCATAATTTTTCTCCAAACAAACCCTATTTTCAGTCACCGGCTTGTCAATAACCTTCTGACAGCCATTAAAATTTGTTGATCTTCCGAATCGGTGAACCGCCTATTATTTATTTGCATTACAGTGCTGGTGACTGTCAGGACACTGCTCGTGTTTGATCTCTCTGACACACTGTAAAGAATGGGTCATTCACATACAAGGCTGTCATGATTCCTGTGGGCCATATAAGGTAAAAAAATATATATATATTTTTATATATATTATATATAGGAGGAAAAAGAAAATCCAGGGAACGGCTATAAATTTTCAGCACGACAGCTTAGTTTGTATGAACTTGGCATTGATTAATCAAAATCTCCTGAGGCTACTCCATAACTCAGGGATGCAGACCATCACGACTCCCCGGCCTCCTCAACAGTCGCATCTTTGTCCAAAAACGCAACTCTGGAATGACACAGGCAGGATTGCGTGTTCCTGGAGAACAAGATTTTATAGATATTTAACTTTTAACTTTGGGTTTGGCTTTGATCAAAGACACTGTGCTTTGAAACAATTTGTACTGTGATAGACTATACAAATAAAATACAATTATGCACATTAATAATATTATACTAAGCTTGTTTCTCAAGGTCTGGACTGGAGGAATGATCTTTCCTTGTTTTGTTGCATTCAATATTAACCTGTTACAAAAACAAGCACATCTTTAACTGTTTAAAAATGCGCTGGCACCAGCTGTTGAGACTCACATAAAAATCCTTTCCAGCCAAAAAGTGTCCTGCCTTACAGCAAAACAGCCAAAGCTATTTTTGTTCGATTATTTGTTTTGGGGGAAAAACATCATAACATTTATCCAGCAGTTTACATTTACCCATTTGGGGAAACTTTTCCTGCTAGTTTAACAGTCACGAATGATGCAGACCATAGATGGGAAATATTTGTCTCCATTGTCCTTATGTGCATTTGGCTGATGAACAGGGCATCCTGTCTATAATTAGAGTCACCCCATCCTGCTCCATTTCTTTCTGTCTGCTGGGTCACAGGTCAGTGCTTATAACTATAGTCTAGAGGGGCCAGTATAGGCTGAGGTTGAGACTAGATCCGTCTGAAGGCCATTGTCTGTAGTAAAGCCACATAGATATGGCTGTTTGTTAATGGCTGTGATCAGTGTTCGAACTATACCGTGGACTTTGGGGGAGCCCACTTTAACAGACTTTTTT
>NW_015553274.1:479288-490893 GCF_001515605.1 Sinocyclocheilus anshuiensis
GTGTGTGTGTGTGTGTGTGTGTGTGTGTGTGTGTGTGTGTGTGTGTGTGTGTGTGTGTGTGTGTGTGTTTATTTGTGTATATATAAATATGGTAAAATGCACAGATATTGCTTCAGGAAGTGATATATTTTCATTTTATATGTATATTTATGCACACATATATACACTACTTGCCAAAAGTAATGTGATAAAACAATATATCAGAGAACATTCTTTATCAAATAAACAAATTCAGACATTTTGGTTCCATTGATTACATCTTATGTGGGTCATGTTGTGATTGGAAAGTGAGAAGACGAGGCTGATTTGCTCCATATGTTTCTTATCAAAGCTCTCACAATAGAACTTGGCACTAGGAAGTAGAGATCCTGTTGCTGGTCCCACAAACAGCTTTCTTTGGTTGTTCTCTGTTTATGCAGCTGGGTCTTAACTGCCAGATCACCGTGATTATCATCATTAACATCACTTACCTTCAACCCTTATCCTCAGCCCAGAACCATGTGCTTCACTAGGACAGCGTGTTCTTCTTAGTTCAGATATCCTTACCCAGACAAGGTGGTCCAGACATTTGGCCTTTGGATGTTCCTTTGGTAACAGTTATTTCTCTTTCAGATAAGCACGCAACATCAAGATCACATTGTTACTGCTAGCAGGTTAAATATCTCTTTAGTGGAGTGCTGTGGAAGGACAAGAAATCCCCAGGACACTCTGACATTTCATTCTGTGTCAGTTCTTATTAGATTTACCCACACATTTATGTGCCGTAATGACTCCCACTTTTAATGCAATGTAGTAAATGTGTTTAGCATGCAGATGTCTATGAATTTGTTGGTTAAAAAGATTTGCAAAAGCTTTCAGAATAGAGACGTATGTCTCACCCCTCTGTTTGAGCATCAAAAAAAAAACAGAACTTGCATTTTAAGTTTTACAGATTGAACTTAAATTTACAGTAATTTAATATGAATTTGTTAATATACCAAATTACTAATCCAAGTTCATCACAAGTAGCCTTTCCACAAAATGAGGTAAATACTAATATATAAAAGATACAATATATAATATACAACACACATATAAACATTATCTGACAAAAGAAAACTAGAAGAAATGTAGTTGTTTCAATTAAAAACCATCAAATGTGATGAGTCACAAAAAAATTCTGGGAATGTCAGTTTATGTTTTTTCACTGTAAATTATATGACTTCTTTTTCACTTACATAAATTGTGTATTTAACAGTATATTACCGTTACAATTAAGGCTTTTACCATAAAAATTATGATAATTTTTTTATCTCACACCTAAAGCCAGAGAATGAATATGAATGTTAAAAAATATGATATTAAAAACATTTAAATGGGCAGACATAACAAACCCCCAGAGACTGATGCAAACAGCATTTACTGCATTTATTTGTGTAAATGCTTTTAAGCGATTATCTGCTCATTTCCACTTGGCTATTTACATGTTTGCTGTTTTTCTATATTGAAAGGCTGTTTACAGTGTGAGTCTTGCCACAAGTTCATGCTTAGATTGTGGGTCACATGATGCAGGCCACATGATAATAGGCTCAAAATGGTTTACAGAAGCCCATGTTGTAGCTGTATGAATGAATGAATGAATGAATGAATGAATGAATGATGCATTTATATAGCACTTTATGTGTGGAAACAATCATCATGAAGACCAAGGCTCAATGAGAGAGAAAGAGAATGGATGAGAAATGAAGGATGTGTGATCAGTGCTTTTTATAACAGCATTTAAATGAATAGCTCTCACTTACTGATGAGTACCTTGGTTGCTTTTCGTCATTCCCCAATACAATCAACACTAAGGACCCTTAGCAACCAAAGTGACAATAGCGGAACTGATTACTGTACTTGGAGAGCCAATTGAAAATAATCACAGCCACATTTGTCTTTTCTGTTTCCTTTTTCATTTCACTTATAGACTATCTTAAAGCTATTTTTTCTGTTAAAATACTCTCTATTTCTCTAGAGACAACTAGAAGTAAGCTATTAGTATGTTGAGTGTAAACACTGTGGCTCTGTGGTGCTATCATTATATTATTCCGTTTAAGAATTTCAACCAGCCTGATAAAGCAGCATGGAGCCCCATCTGTTTGATCCAACCAATAATTTTAATTTTAATTTTAATTTTATTTTTATTTTAATTTATTTATTTATTTATTTAGTCATTTTCTTTAACCTTACTACAGTGGTCACATTTTTCAGTTACAGACTCTCAGTTTTCCTCTCACTTTTCAATCTCAAGTAGCAACCGCTAATTTACTGTGGGGTCTGTTCTGACCTCTTAAAGTTTTTGTAATGTTATGTGCTCAAATGAAAGGTCTTGATGGAGGAGACCCCTGGACTTGTTGCTAAGGAACAGGTCTTTGATTAGCAGAGGCCCGACAAGTCTTTCGTGACAGGACCTTACATTAATTGACAGCTTCCTGCCCTCAGGGTCTCAACACATCACCCAGAACTCTCCTGGTAAAGGTAGCTGCCAGGTTAAGAAAGAATAAGAGGACATGCGTGTAAATTCTGCTAAGCTGGATATAAAAGTTTTTTAACAGAAATATACAGTCTTGGTATGTATCTTATCAGTCGCCTCCAGTGGACCATCACTGAACTGAATGATTCCGCTTGCTTAATGGTTCTATTAATAATTATTTTGGTACTTTTAAAGAATAAAAGGAAAAAAAGGAAATCCTCTTCCAATTTCATGATGACATTTTCAATAATTATTACACAGTTTACACAGAACTGTAATGACTTTTTTTTAATGAGTGTTTTAGATGCAATCCAATAATTGGCATAAACTATATAATAAATATCAATAGTAAACAAATAGAATAGTAAATATTAATACTAATAGTAAATATCAAAATAAATAGAATAATAAATATCAATACTAAACGTTTTTTGTAAAACACTACTAACAAAAATACATATGCATCTTTAACAACACATTTTCATATGAACAAGTGGGTAACAGCACTGTTTTAACGCCATAGTTAGCTGTAAACTGTGTGCTTGATTCACTGAAAAGAACTGAATCAAAAGAATAATTTGTTCGGAAATCGTACTACACTGATTGTCCTGTATGTTTTTGATTTCCTGAAAATAACCAATTTATAATAGTTATTCATTCAGCAGTCGAGCTACACTGGTTGCACTGTTTTTAACAGGATAGTTCACCCAAAATTTGAAGATAGAAGTCATTAGCTACCATCAACTGTTTGGTTACCATGCAGCATTCTTCAAAATACCTTCTTTTGTGCTCAACAGAAGAAAGTAACTCAAGTGTAACAACTTGAGGGTGAGTAACTGATGACCAAACTTTCATTTTTGGGTGAATAGGCACTTGTTGATTTTTTTCCAGAATTTTGATTTTGAAAGTCTGTTATTCAGGTTCTATTTGCTCCAGCTATCTGCAACTTATATTGTTTGATTCCACTAGGTGCCAAAATGTACCAGAAAAAAAAAATTCCCCTATAAGCTTCTAAACGGGAGTTATTGAATTATAACTGAAGAGAGTAAAAGTTTTGTGAAATATATATAAAAAAAAATACATATTCGTAGAAAGAATTCTTTGCAATCATAAAACAGAAATTTGCATATTTAAGCTTAAAGGCAAAATATGTAAGATTTTTTTATTAAAATATCCAAAAACCACTAGAACAGTGTTATATATTTTGCTGACTTGTGTACTTACATTATCCCAAATGTTTCGAAGAATGTTTAAATCCAGAGAAATAAGCTATTTTAACTAGTGACACGGACCGTGACTGGAAGGAGCGGAAGCGGTCGACTGTGGCATAATAAAAGCTCTGCTGCTTTCGAGCCGTGTGTCGCGCTCGTTCAGCGGCCTCGTTTCGCTTCGATGGCTTTCAGCCTCACCCTGCTTCATTCTACTACGTTAATAAATCATTAGCTCATCCATGAACATGATTTCTGCCCGAGTCCCGTCGGATTGCATCGGCTGTGGGGATGAAGACGACAACTCCCATGATTCTCACACTCACTGTCACGCCGTCATCAAACTATGCCTTTGTTTCTTTTGTTTATTTTGAATATGCACCCTCTAGCGGTGAAAACTTGCCTTTATTGTGCCTTTGAAGGTGGGGTAAGCGATTTTTCAAAAACGCTTTAGAAAACTGATTCGGGCCGACTAGCAAAACAAACTTGTAGCCAATCAGCAGTAAGGGGTGTGTCTACTCATGATGTGGATGAGAGAGTGTTCAGTGCACAGGATGGACATTAGCTGAGCCGAGCGACAGAAAGATAGAGATGGCGGATAAATAACAAAAGAGGAAAACGTCTGCGGAACAAAAGAAGGCAGAAGGTAAGAAGTAGGACCCGTGTAAATATCGGATCAGCTTTCCAGCGCTGGAGAGAACTCAAGGTGCGGAAGGCCTGTGATCGGACACCAAGGTTGCTTTGTTTCTTCTCAATAGGTGAGTAACACCGTGTCTGCGCCGCAACAGCTAAAGTCTGTCTAGTACACTGGACGCGACAAAGCGAGCGTTGAAAATCATTTGAAATTTGTGTCAATACGTCATGAATAGAATGCAGCAGCAGTTTTCTGTCAGGGATTTGTCGTGTCGTGCCGCTTCGCATCCAGTGTAGACCATAGATATGTATATATATCTATGGTGTAGACAGCATCACTGATTATAATGAGTTCCATAGTATTTTGTAGCGCCACACCACTCGCATCCAGTGTAGACACGGTGTAACATTGGTTTTGCTTTGTTTCACAGAACTAATCGTTGCCTGGGTTGCGTACGTATGTGTGGGGCGGAGTGTACCCCACCTTTAATTTAAAGCTTTATTTATCATAAAACCAAACGTTATGGTATTCTTTGTAAAGATTAGTTAACTAAGAAGAACTGGCTCATAAGATCATTCATTCAGAAATCAGACTACATTGATTGCATTGTCAATGTATATTTTTGATTCACTAAAAAGAATCGACTCAAAATAAGAACTAGTTCAGAACTAGTTGTGCAATCCGTTTTGAGCGGTTTCATGCTTCAGTAACGGTGTTGCATTACTGTTGAAAATGTAAAAGGAAGGAAGTGAAGGAAGATCACGCAGAAAAACATGCATTAATAGAACTGAAAGTCATTCAGTTCCAGTGTTTTTTTTTTATGGAAAGTTCTAAATAAGAGCCCGTCTCTGTGGCATGGCCTGTCTACAGCAAATCATTATGGGGTAGATACAGGGGTTTCAGTCAGTGAAGAGCATTGATAGAGGGCAGCCCAGTGGGACTCTAGCACAGGAGTGAGATATGATATAGGCCTAGCAAGTGATTTCAAACAGGGCAGCAGGGCAAATGGTCCCTATTTCTGCTGCTGCTGTGTTTGAAGAGCAATTTTTCATTTGACCCACATAAGAAAGCAATTTGTTGCAATACTATCAAACTTACACAGCATGCTTTTGATGGCCTATATTAAATAACCTGTCCATCTGTGTTTGATATGTAGGTCTGTGCTTTGCTTCCTCTGTGGGAGTGTGTGAAGTCAAATCAAATCAGTATCATCCTCAGAGTAAGTATAGGTTCTTATAGGTAACTTATTATTTGTGAAGTTTGGCAAAATGCTTTTTTAAATAAAGAAATATAACATTGTACGGTATATGTGTTGTAAATTATAAGGCTCACAAGAAGATGCATGCATAGACCTTAGCGAAATACATTTGAAATGACTTGAGTGTAAGCGACCCCATTTAAAAATGTTGTCACATTTTCAGTCTGAATGAAATTACATTTCTGTGCATGCATGGCTGCGATAAAACCATGACATTTCCAAGTAATTATCTCCACATTACTGCTGAATGTTTTCTAAAAGGATTATTTTCACCCTATGAGCTGCCCTAAGCTTGAGCGTTCTCTCTCGGTTAGTCATTTCCAATGTGTTATCACCGAGTTTGACATTGTCATGCACCTGGCACTTGTCCTGCATACAAATACATCCTGCCTCTCTCCCCATTGCAATAGCCTAGGTCATTTAAAATGGTAATGCTTCATTTCCTGACAGTGAAGATTGGTTCTTGTTAAATGCGGAGGGTGCGATTGGAGGAAAACCATATACAGATGACTGCCTCCAACCCTCACCTCTCTTTTTCAAGCTCTAATTAGAATTGGAGTAGTGGCCACTTACTCCCACTGAATACTTTATCAGTTACATGATTCAAAATCAAGGACAACGGGTATAAAGGACTTTATAAAGGACTCATTTGCACTGTAATTAATTGGGCTAGTGGACACCCTGTGCGAAATTAAAAGCAATTAGGCTCTGGCCGCCCTCAATAACCTATTTAAAAGCTTCTGTATCCACTTACTCAGCAGGTAGAAAATCTGTGTGTATCATTGTTATTTGCTTAGCATGCCCTTCTGTGAGATCTTCACTGGAAGATAACCACACGCCTGCTTGACACACAATCCGTTTTCCTACTGGCTAAAAAGGATGCTTGTCCTTGTGCGAATGATGATCATGCATAAGATAGCAAGTCGATAGACCACAAAACAGAGTAGCGTTTCAGCTAATTGGTACCATCACATTCTGGCAGGATTCTTTTCATTTCATCTTTTTTTTAAGCCAAATTTAAAGGGACAAACATTGTTATAACAGAAAAACATAAATAAAATATTAAAATATTATATTGTGTATTATATTGACCAATGGTGTTGAGATATATAGGGGAACTACAAGTACATTTGTTGTATATTATTATTAATTGTGTTTTTTAAATAGTTTACATTTATCAAATATGCATGGTATATTTTGCTAAGGTATTTATTTAATTATTATAATTATGTATTGATGGATATGCACAATGATTGGTTGGACTTAACCTTTTTAAAAGAGCTAAGAACAAGAAAGTAAGAAGTGTCTTTCCTTTCCTCGACACATATCCCACATTAGCCAGTCTGTGGACTGTGTGCGTCGCTTGGCTATAAGATGAAAAGACATGGAAGCAGTGCAGTCCTCATTCAGTGTGGAGGTGATTCATGGGCCTGGCGTCAGGGAGCAGCACATGTGATTTTCTGCCCAGATGCACCAGATCTGTCTCATCCAGAGCAACTCTCTCTTCCTATCATCCATAATCCAGGTCTCCACCACACTGATGCATTACTTGTTAGCATTAGCTTGCTGTCTGATTAATTATTGTGCCACGCAAGGCTATCTGTATCTGCCCCTGCGTGAGGCTTCTCTGCATTTTCCAGGCCCACATCGCTTTCTCAATGCCCTGGAGAGGCTACCTTCTCACTAGTCTGTTGTACCGTCTGTTTGTACTGAAAAGTTGCAGAAGGGTTCGGTTGTGATGTGATACTCTGACTTTAACAATGGCTGTAGGCTAAACATTAAATCATGTCTAAAGAGAGCATTTAGGAGTTATGTTTTTATAGCAGGAGAAAAGAACGTAAGTTGGAGCCCATAATGTCACAAAAGAAGACCTTTGTTCTTGAAAAAAGTTGAGCATTACCATATGCTATGGTTAAAATGAAGAAAATATTGCTTTACATTTGATACTACTTCATAACCATCCATCTTATTGTGTTTGATGTTTACCAGAACACATTTCTGGAGTTGGAAAGTGACATCACTGTTCATCTTACTGTACATCCATCTTTGAGCAGTTAGGATGAAGATACGGACATATACTGTGGAGCGTCTTTGCATTTTGATCTGTAAAACAGCATTCAGTCTGTATTGGGAGGAATCCAGGTAGGCCGGTCCACACTGATCTTAGCGTACTAGCAGTTTGTTAGTTCAGTTTTCTGACAAGCTAGCCCCGGTTCTCCCTGCTTTGATTTTGAGAAGTGAATTTGAAGCTTTCAGCTTGTACCAGAAAGCAGATATCTCTGGCTGAAGAGCATGGGCAAGGCCTGGGGTGGTAATGAACATCACACATACACCCACACAGGAGGGAGAGCGAGAGGAAAAAGGAGAAAGAGAGCATGGCCGCAGGGGTTTTGATCTCAAGTGGCAAGTGCTGATGTAAAGGCCCAATGCATCAGCTAACTTTCATTCTTTTTTTATGCAGACCTCTTCACTGAAAAAGTGGCTGGCTGAAAAGAGTGAATGTTTGCTTGTGTATGTGGAAGGGGACAAGGACACAGCAATAATCGGATATACCTACACACCTCTCTCTTACTCTATTTCAGGCTCTTTCTTACACCTCCTTTACTCTTTCTCAAATCAGTCACTTGTATGACTGGTGCCAATATGACACCAGTTGTTTCAATGTTTCCAAATCATGAGGTACAGATAAAAGAACAGAAGCAGATATTTAAACCGTGATTAATTATTTTATTTTATGTTTGCACACAGAAATAACAAAGCAAAATTAAAGAAAGAAAATAATGCTAGTAATGAATAAATAAATTTGTATATACTGTATGTGTATATATATATATATATATATATATATATATATATATATATATATACGTACACTGTATATATGCATGTCAAAATTTAGAGATAATAAATAATATATTTTTAAATTGTGTTTATTTTATTTTATATAAATAATAATCAAGTTATGTTCATAATTTTAAATAACATGTAATAGAGTTTCATACATGCAGTGGTTTTTTATGCATAAAAGTATTTGGATTCTTAAGCCACATATAAAAAAATATTATGAATATTTTGTATATATTATATCCAAAATATCAAACCAATTGACATTTACTGTACAGAAATATAGCACACTTTTCAAGAAAAAAAAGTGTTGTTGTTTTTTATGTCTGCCCATTTTAGCCCTGAAACAGCATTGTAATATTAATGTAATTTTAGTAATGTAATTTTCATAGTTTGTACATTTTTTGTTAATCATATTTTTGTTACTTCAGCAGCAATAGAAAATGAAATAGTCACTGACAGGCACACAAACTTTCTGGTGTTTGGGTTCCAATGTAGATTTATTACTATTTGGATATTCCCTGACCTCATGTAAGAAAGCTTTCCTGATGATCAGATTTGTAATTTTAAATGTAATACTTCAATTTATAGTTTATGACAGTTATTAATAAAGTATAATACAGCATAATCACTTTATTAAGGTTTTTTGTTTTTTTTTGGAATACCATATAAAGCACGCACTTATACAGCATTCCAAAACTCACACTAAACCCTTACGACTGTAAGAAGTAAACTTATGCATGCCTGGTCAGCATTTTACGATCTGTCTCTGCTGTTGTACTTAACTCTGTCTGTTCACACAATCCAGAAGGATATAGCTGTCTCTCACAGACGTGCACCTGTTGTCTGGTTGTAGCGGCTTTGCTGTTTCCTGCCGTCTCCTCTCACTTGGGGCTGTTTAGTGCATCATAACGTTTCATCCCTGTAGAATCAAGTACATATAAAAGACTCCACCTGTCTTCCAGTGCTGAAGACTTTTGTTCTGTTACAGATCTAGTCTCATCATTAACAAGCTGCAGGTGCTCTGAGAGACCGAGCACAGGGAGCGAGGGGAGCTGCTAACGTGGCATTGAGTTCCAGAGCCATCTGTGGAAGTGGCACCATTACATCAGCTTTGGGCAGGGACCTGCCGTACTGCAAGAGTGTTCTCTGGCAGAGATGGGCGGCAGCTCATCACTGATTTTTGGCAGAAGCATCTCTCTCCAGTTGAGATGGGCTGTTCGAGCAGCACCGGGTTCTGCACTGGGCAGTTCTGTACTGCATGTCCATGTTATTCAACCATCTTGGGTAAAGCCTTGCCCGAGGCGAAGGCCAATTTGTGTTCCTCTCATATCCACTCAGTTACTTTTGCCCAGGATGAGATAATATCACAGAATTAAATGGCTTTAGGGGATGCAGGCTTGCAGCAAATATCAAATTTGTAATACAAAAAACAAATTTAAGACAGACCATTCCATGGTTTAAGATATATTAGTTAATAAAGTCTTCCCTTTCCCTATCTTCTTTTAACACCAGCTTTATTTCAGAGGGAGGATAGAGGGGTTTCCTCCTGAGACCGGAGAGGAACAGATCGTGGAATTACTATTGGGCTACAGGAGTACCGGACCTGCAGGCTTCTGGCACATGAAGAATCACTGGAGCATATGTCGCCAGCATGATTCATTCATTTAAATTTATGGAGTGGAATTGGGCCAGGTAGCGCACCGCGGTGACTGTCAACAGCACCTCCATCTTCACAAACTTCACGTACACCCGTCCCACCATCCTACCATATGTCTCGCGAAACACAATTTCTAAATGGGCAAGGACAGCTGTATCAGGTCAGTCCGGCTTTGCGCAGACACACAATGGGAACCTTTGGTGTGGAAATTAATTAGGCAGGTGCGAACACCCACTAGCTCTGCACTGATTGGCTGGGCCTCACAGAAAGACTTCTTTTTTTTTTTTTGTTAGGCCTGCTGATTCTGTTTATATTTAGGATTTAGCATCTTAAGAACTGCATTGTAAAAGTCTGAGTTATCACATAACGAAGTCTGAGGGGCTGAGGGGGGGGTAGGAATTCTGGCATTTTAAATTACCCTTGAGTTGACATTTTGATGAGAAGGGAAAAAAACACTTTTGATGCAAGTTATATTTATTAACTTATCACTTTATCACTTTTAAATGGCCAAAGTAACTGTCCTTGTTGCTGTTTAACTAATTTATTTTTGGAGAAACAGCCTTTTTTTCTATCCTATCTGAGTTGGACAGTCTATTTCAACATTTAAATGTAATTTCCATGTATATAATTTATTATTTATACACTACTGTTCAAAAGTGTTTTTTTGTTTTTGAAAGAAGTCTCTTATTCTCACCAAGGCTGTGTTTAATTGATCAAAAATACAGTAAATATTATTTCAATACTTAATATGTTTAAAATGTAATTTATTTCTGTGATGGCATTCATTTCTTATCATAAATGTTGCAAACCGTTGTGCTGCTTAATATTTTTGTGAAAACCATGCTATTTTTTTCAGGATTATTTGATTAATAGAAAGTGTGTGTGTGTGTGTGTGTGTGTGTGTGTGTGTGTGTGTGTGTGTGTGTGTGTGTGTGTGTGTGTGTGTGTGTGTGTGTGTGTGTGTGTGTGTGTGTGTGTGTGTGTGTGTGTGTGTGTGTGTGTGTGTGTGTGTGTGTGTGTGTGTGTGTGTGTGTGTGTGTGTGTGTGTGTGTGTGTTGTTTTGGCCCTCACCTTTCTAAAAAATACAATTTTGAATTTTTTTGTGGATTTGCAGGCTCCTTAAATCATTCCCACCTCTCGCCCCACTAAAGCTATGGCCCTGCAGATACAATGGGTCAGAGTTTTATTTCAGCAGGTTGTCACTCAGGTATGTCTAGCTCATTGAGCAGTGCCTGGGCATGTTTCCATAAATAAGCCATCTGTGAGCACTATTTGATATTCCCTCTACTGTTTGGGCTACAGCCTCGACCCAACAACAACACTTCAGCATAAATCCATTATTCTTTTATAACTTAATGGACCTGAACTTATAACTATGGACAGCTCCTGAAATGAAATATTACACATTAACTTAAGAGGCTTTATGTGTATTACCAGTTGTTTGTTTGAAAACTTCTCTTAGTGGTGAATTACTTTAATTCTAAATGAATTTTAAATTTTAAACTCT
>NW_015553274.1:493521-494169 GCF_001515605.1 Sinocyclocheilus anshuiensis
CTGCAGATACAATGGGTCAGAGTTTTATTTCAGCAGGTTGTCACTCAGGTATGTCTAGCTCATTGAGCAGTGCCTGGGCATGTTTCCATAAATAAGCCATCTGTGAGCACTATTTGATATTCCCTCTACTGTTTGGGCTACAGCCTCGACCCAACAACAACACTTCAGCATAAATCCATTATTCTTTTATAACTTAATGGACCTGAACTTATAACTATGGACAGCTCCTGAAATGAAATATTACACATTAACTTAAGAGGCTTTATTGATTTCTGTTTCACAGATAAAAAATCTCATGGTGTATTACCACTGGGCAGTTGTTTGTTTGAAAACTTCTCTTAGTGGTGAATTACTTTAATTCTAAATGAATTTTAAACTCTTACCATACTTCATTACAAAGTGCATCTGACAGACAAGGCAGACCATACTGTCTTGTTTATACACAGTCAATCTGATGTAAACTTTGGGGTTGTGGAGTGTTTTAGTAGTCATCAACATCAGGGGTATGGAATGAAGCCATATATCTGTATGGCTTCAATACAAAATTATCTGTTCCGTATCTATCTTAGGAAAGATAGGTTGGCTTTAAACCAGAAGTGTGATTCATTAAAAAAAAAAAATATATATATATATATATATATATGTATA
>NW_015553274.1:494452-512473 GCF_001515605.1 Sinocyclocheilus anshuiensis
CCAGAAGAATTGGTCATTCATTTTATTTTTCATGCTTTTTCGTGTAAGGTATTCGGTTTCACTAATCAAGTGGGTCCTTTCACTGCAAGCCAATCAGTCTCCGTGAGCCCTATTTGAGCAGCACTAGCCATCCTTCCCCAGAGCATTACATCATTCTGAGGGACAACCGAGCCAATCAACAGCCTGGCAGGATTACACAGCATATGGGCATGTCCTGACTGTGAGGGAGTGCTAAACAGGTATGTTCAGAAAAAAACATGGCATTTATGTATATGGTACATCAGAATGGCTAAAGGCACTGATGTTCATCACACAAGAGTTCATCTGCTTCTTGAGATGTCTCCCGTGAGAGAGAGAAAAGTTGTTCACACCATAACAGGCACTCTGGATCATTGCCATGGAGAGCTGTGATTCTCAGCTGACTTGCTAAGCTTTCGTTTAGTCAGACCATATATCACATTTGTGCTATATTGTTTAATACTCAAAGATTCCACTGAATTCGTGACACGTAATCAACACTTGACTTTAGTAATTAGATGTCACCAGATTCATACTGCACAGTTACTGTTTTTATTCGCCAGTGAAATATGATATTTTGATATGCTGTTGATTGATATTTTTGTGTTACTTTTTACATTTTTGCTGTTTCATTAATTATTTTGTGCTTCAAAATTATTTTTATAGCTGGTTGAATGTGCTAGGCTTCCGGTGTCATTCTTCTCCAGTTATCTTAGCTCTACAAGACAGTCAGTTATGCTGCTTAATATTGAAAACTGGTATTTCTTATCATAATATTTTTATGTATTGTCATAATTATAAACACACTGGTTTGTAGCAAAAAAAAGTTTTACAGTTTACTGCAACTTCTTCTTTTTGCATATAGAATAAGGAATCAGAAGTCTTGCACATTCACAGAAAATATTTAGACGTTGCAAAATAAGGCGGATAACATGTCCGATCTGACAACTATCTTTTTGCCTGGGCACTGTGGACAGTAACGGTGGGAATCTTAAATAGGCTTTTCTGCAGCCAAGAGTCCATTGTTTTTCCAGAAATACACTGAGAAATAAAACATGTCACAGAAGAGATTTAATTTATTCCATTGTATGTCTTCGAATAATATTGCAAACCTATCAAAATTCATATTTTACTCACCAGGGACCTTCTTATACATTTTTTAGAAACATGGTCTGAGCAACATGCACTCACAGAGAAACTTGCTACCCATGCTGCCAGTGCCTTGAGAAAAGAAAAAGAAATGCATGTATTTTAGTCTTTGCTGGCACTATAGTTGATGCCTTTAGATGTGGAGCAGGAAGCAGTATGCAGCACACTGCTCTGAATCATTTGATTAGTTAGCAGAAAATGATGTCTGTTCATCCCTCCAGTCCCCCTCATCTATCCCACTCTGGCATGCAAACGGCTTTGATCCACTGTGTTACCAGCTGGTGTTGTTTGGACAGAGATCACAGGACTCAGTGGTGACGGCCTGCTCTAAGTGCACCAAGACTGAACTCAGTTATGGGTCATTTTAGTCTTGCAGAACAAGTAGGGTTGTAGGGTGCTCGACTAGCAGGGGTGTAAAACGTTCAAGATCCTATCTGACCTCCAGCAATAAGAATCAAAGCAGATATTAAGCTAACATTCAGCACACACTCTTAAAAATAAAAGTTTCAAAAAGGAGGTTTCGTAGCAATGCCATAAAATAACTATTTTGATTTCCCCAAAGAACATTTTAGTTAATAGTTCTTAAAGGTATAATTCAAAAAAATGAAAATTACCCCATGATTTACTCACCCTCAAGCCATCCTATGTGTATATGACTTTCTTCTTTCAGACGAATACAATCAGAGTTATATTAAAAAATGTCCTGGCTCTTCCAAGCTTTATAATGGCAGTGAGTGGGGGTCGAGATTTTGAAGCCCAAAAAAAGTGCATCCATCCATCATAAAATGTACTCCACGTGGCTCCAGGGGGTTAATAAAGGCCTTCTGAAGTGAATCAATGCGTGGGACCTATTATGACCATTTTTTCCAAGAGGTAATGTAAGTCTCAGGTGTCTGCAGAATGTGTCTGTGAAGTTTCTGCTCAAAATACCCCACAGATCATTTATTATACCATGCCCAAAATTACCGTTTTTGGGTGGGAGCAAGAACATGTGTGTCTCTTTAAATGCAAATGAGCTACTGCTCCCCTTCCAGAAGAGGGCGGAGCCTTTACAACTCGTGCTTTGGATACTCCAATAACAAAACGCATTGCTTTGCTTCAGAAGGCCCACCCCCCAGAGATGTGTGGAGCACTTTTTATGATGGAAGGATGCACTTTTTTGGACTTCAAAATCTTGACCCCCCATTCACTGCCATTATAGAGCTTGGAAGAGCCAGGACATTTTGTAATATAACTCCGATTGTATTCATCTGAAAGAAGAAAGTCATATACACCTAGGAGGACTTGATGGTGAGTGAATCATGGGGTAATTTTCATTTTTTGGTGAACTATCCCTTTAAAAGAATCGATTTATCTTAATGTGAAGAATATTTTAATAACCATAAGAACTTTTTTCCAATATAAAGAACCTTTTGCAATGGAAAGCTTCCATGGATGTTAAAGATTCTCCATGGAATCACAGATGCCAATAAAGAACATATTTTTGAGAGTGTTGCAAGTGTGCTAAAGGCCCGAAGTGGAGTCAAATTAATTTTAATTGGAATAGTAAGGAATCTAGCTGATATAGTCGGTGGTTATCAGAATATGCTTTGTTGGATCTCTTCAAAGCTAATTCTGGCTTCTACGGCCAGTCCTCAAGGAAGACACCCACACACAATTTTGTATACAAATGCAGTACATATATTGAGAAAGCCAGACAGACCCTGTTCTCATGGCTTTTGATCTTTGAATTCTTCAGATGTAATGTAGCATATGGTTCGAGTCATTGCATAACTCAAAGTTTATTTGATTTCTGTAAAGAGCTTCTCTCTCTCTCTTCACTTTTGCATTAAGTGCAATATTTATTTACAGACTCACATACAGTCTCTCAAAATCACAGTTTTGTTTAAAGGGATAATTAATTAAAATTAATATTTTATTGTTTTAATCACCTTAATTTTGTTCTAAAATGTGTATGGGCTGCTGTCAAGCTTCGAAAATGGCAAAAAAATAAAATAAAATCATCATAGATGTAACTCAAACAAGTTTATATTGCAAGTTTGTTCTGAAAAAAAAAAATTATTTTTACATTTTTTGTATGGAAAAGAGCAGCGTGAACATTCTGCCTAACATCTCTTTTTTTCACAGGAAAAAGAAAGTCATACGGGTTTGGAACGACATGAAGGTTTGTTTACTGAACTTAAAACTTTTAAGTTACCAGTACTCTGATTTATTGACTAAATCAACACATAAATATTGAGTCATGTGCACTTATATTTTAAAGTTAGCAGTACTCATATGTATTGGTTTCAAAACTTAAATGGTTTAAGGCAATCAGTTTCCTCAAACGGTTTGAGTTAACCTAACTTGTCGGGTTTTACAGTGTAAGTAAATGATGACAGATTTTTTTATTTTTGTGTAAACTGTCCCTTGAAAGTCTTATTTATGATTGTTTCGGAGAGGCTTTATTTATTTGTCTATGCTGCTTGTCTGTGCAATAATGTTTGAGTAAATTGGAACTTTTTTCTCTCTTTCTGTCTGTGTATGCACTTGTGCCCTCAAATCATCATGGAGAATGTTATCAAACTGAGCTGAACTTGAAAGCTGTGGCAGAATTACATAATTGCAGACAAATGTTGTACAAGCGAGAGAGCTTGAGAGCAGAACGTGTTTAAATATTCAAGCCTCATCAGTGAGAGCCTAAAGGCTTTGATAGACCCTCTAGAGCTCTGAACTATGAGAAGAATACAGTTTTCCTTGCTTATCAAATGCAGTTTTGTGTCTTGTCATAAAGAGAAATAAGTACCACAGATCTTGTTTTGAACTTTCTGGGACATTACATGGCAGTATTATAAAAAGAGAATTGTTAAATGTAGCTGTGAATTGTACAAGCTGATCACATTTGACAGTTTTCCACGCAATAATCTATGCATTCAGACTCACTCAGCAATTTGTCCTACAGCGCCTGTACCAGACGTATTTCTTCCTCCATCTTTCCTGTGGTGAGACATCGAGAGGGCCACAGGTATTTATAGCTTGTTAAGCTAACGGGGAGGAGAAATAGGTCAAAAGTAGCTCATTTAACTTGTTGTCACTAAACCTCTGGTGGCAGCATGACCCTGGGCCTCCTACGCATCATCACTCAGCGACAGCCGCCCACCATGCCCAGCCAGCTATAAAATCAGAAGAAGCGAAATCTCTCCAGAGTGCTAGATATGTCATTGTGCCTACCCACCCTCCCTCAGACAGTGCTAAATAATGAACAAGCTTAACAGCGTATACGTGCAAACCTGGTGGCCCAGGGTTCGATGAAGTACTCTGGTGCTTTACAGTGCCCTTGTTTATTGCATTAAGCTTACTAACCATTTGCCAAATGGTTTCAGATTGGGTTATCATTCTCACAGACATATCTAACCTGGTGCTAACCGTGGTAAAATCAATTCAAATTTGTTGTAAACTTGATCATGTTCTGTAATTTTAGCTGATTATTAATAATTGTTATTAATAATTAATATATTAATAATTGTTTAAATTCATACAATCAGTGATTATGCAGATGACAATTATATGAATGTAAAATTAAATTGAAAAAAATAAATCATAATAAATTATTTATTTATTATTTATACATATTATATTTGTATATTGATTATAATTGATTATATATAGATTTATTATTATTATTATTATTAATATTTGATAATTTAGCGTTATAGATGTATTCATGTCTATTACATTTATATTTACATTAAAACATATATTTATATATGTATTAATGTATGTACTTTTAATGTATGTGCGATTAGTCATATACAACTTTGGAAGTAATTTGTTAATCATATATACATATCCATATAGAATGGATAGACAGACAGACAGACATATTCTATATGGATTATGAAGCACTGTATACAAACAAGTTTATAAGCAATAATTTTTGGGTGTTCTATTCAAAATGAAAATGAGGTGGCACATATATGACATTTCTGTGCAAATCTTTCAAAGTTCAAGAGCACTGTGTGCTAAATCATCATGATCCATTTTAAAGGGGTCATATGATGTTGCTAAAAAGAACATAATTTTGTGTATTTGGTGTAATGAAATGTGTTTATGCGGTTTAAAGTAAAAAAAACACATTATTTTCCACATACTGTACATTATTGTAAAATTGAAATTGCATCATATGACCCCTTTAAATCAAACAAATGGACATAATGTCTCCTTTTCTTTTTGATGCAGAGTAGACAGTGTGGTTATAAAATTGACATTTCTCTCTCTCTCTCTCTGGTAGGTTGCTTTAGCACTCAGGATTGTCCATCTCTGTAATTCGATGAGAGCAGCCATTTAAAGCAGCCTGGGCTTCTTATATGGCCTTTGCAGGAGCACCACGGGGACTATGAGTATTGATCCAGAGCCATAAGTAGGTCAGAGAAATAGCGACTAAGAAACAGGATTTAGTCTGATACAGTTCCTCTCAACCTCTGTGTCTGACACTGTGAGGCCATTTGCGTTCATCCATCTCAATGATTCTTCACAGGCCATCTCAGTCAAGAAGGCACATTCTGTCGCCCCGAGTCGACTGAGGCACAGTACATCCTGTTTAGAGCATCAGGCATCACTCTGCTCCCACTGGCAATTCCATGTTCCGCTTTAGGAAACCCTGCAGTGAAAAGGTCAATGGGTTTACAGCATTTTTCTCCTCCTTTTTTTACATTCTTACAGAAGACATGGCATAAATTAGTCCTGTTTGTCTAATGGATCAAAGACATGATCATCTTTGCAACTCAACCTCCAGTCCTCAGCTCAGAGCACAAATGCTAATCATAAATACATCGACATTAAAGATCATTTATGCTGACCTAAAGTCTTGGAAAATGAAAGAGTTCCAGCACTTTCAGTGATTAGAAATGACTAATCAGCCATCCCTAATGACAGCTCTTTAATTATAGTGCTGTGTGAGTGCAAGATTTGCTTTCGGCCCATATCTACCATCACAGGCAGTTTGCATATTTGCAGTATACCTGAAAGAGTCCGGCAGGTGCTTTTCCTTATCTCAGCTTGCCTGGGATGTAAAAACAGCTCTCTGTTTGCAAAAGAGATGGGATTGTGTTTGTGTGTAAGTGTTTGTGCATGTGTGGATGTTTATGTGAAAGCTAGTCACACCATAATACGTTACAGTGGGCTATTGTGTCTTGACATGGTTATCCACGCTTTCATATGTGTAGATTACATCTTTAGTCATAATATTTACCTATTTCAGGCCTCTAGCAAAGTCAAATGAAACCCAGTAACTTGTCATTACATAAGTACATTATAGACATCCATTAACTCATTATATTCCTATTCAAAAAAGCGCTGATGGTGAGTTAATGTTTCGCTAAATGGTGAAACCTAACCTGAACAGTAATATGATACACTGAATATCTTGCACATAAACTGTTGACACAGTTATCATTGACCACAGTTATGCTTATTATTTTTCATAAGTTACCATTAAAGAGCCTTAGGCAATTGGATCATTGGCTGGCTGTATCCAACCAATGGGCTGTGAGTGACTCAAATAATTTATTCAGATCAGAATCAACTAGCATTATCATCAGGGTAAAAAATGTTGAGAGAGCCTGGGAATAATTACTTGAATATTTTTTGTGCACTTTGATGATGTTTTGAAGATATTCCTTATTTAAGGAGTATGAGAACCATTTTATGGGAAGGAACAACGTGATAGTTCCAGAGATTTCCTCTGATCTCTCAGATATGATTGTTCTTGTTCAGACAAACCTCTGGTGGAGGACTAAGAGATTTGGCTATTTGCATTGGACATTCCTCTGGTTCTCTAGTCCAACCATTTTAGAGTAGCTGTGTTGTTTAAGCACATTTAAGCTGTGACTGCTCTGTAGCTGTTGGGCTTAAAGGGATAGTTCTTCCAAAATATTCTGTCATTTATTCACACTGTCATTTTTTTAAACTTGTAAAATTTTACATTTTCTGAGGAACACAAAAGGAAATGTTTAGGAAAATGTTCACGCTGCTGTTTCCCATACAGCAATGTTGAACAGTGGCTAGAGTCTGTCACATTCTAAAAATAACAAGTCTTCTAAAGTCATACAAGAGTTTTGTGTGAGGAAATTAAAGTAATTGCTCCCTAATAATCCACTTCATCACAGCTCACAAAGATGTACTATTCTAAGTTTCATGTCAATCATGTCAAACAAAATTGGTTCTTGTGTGGTTGTGTCTCTTAACCAGTTATGATGCACCAAATATAATGTCCATATTTTTAAATTGCATGAATGACAATTTAATGAATGACATTCCTTATTATTATCAATGTTGAAAACAGTTGTGCTGCTTAATATTTTGAAGAAACCATGATAATGTTTTAGCACTCTTTTATGAATAGGTTCAAAAGAACAGCATTTATGTGAATTCAGTTTTTTGTAGCAATGTAATGTCAATTTTGGTCAAATTAATGTATCCTTGCTGAATAAAAATAGTTTCTTTTAAACAAAAATCCTACTGACCCCAGACTTTTGAAAGATACTACATATATATATTACAATGGCTGATCTGTCTTAAAGGCTATGAATGCTTTATGACCAATGAATGAGAGCATGTTGAATAGCATTGTGACGCACTGTACTGTACCAAATGACAATGACACATACTTTATCAGAAGCCGTCATATCACAATGACACATGTTGTGTCAGGCCACAGATTGTGCTTGGATCCAGATTAGAAAACTGACTCATTATGTTTAAATAAAGTTGCCTTAAGTTGTCTTGAAAACAGTTTTTAATCATGAAATATAATTTATGAATCCATACCTGGATTTACTTTATGCTCCACAATGCACTTGTATCAGTGGATGATGGTCAATAAGATATTCAAGTGTAAGAGAATCAGAGCAAGTGCTGAAGTCGTGAACAAGAATCCAGTCGTTACATTGATGACATCTCTGTCAATAGTACTGAGTACAAGCGCCCACCTTTGGATACAGCTCTGTCTGTGGGCTCCAGCATGCTGTGAGAGTGATGTGTGTGTGTGTGTGTGTGTGTGTGTGTGTGTGTGTGTGGTGTGTGTGGCTATTTTATTAATGAAAATCGCGGCGAAGCATTGACAATAAGTTTATGTGTGTGCGCAGCTCTCTCTCTCTCTCTCTCTCTTTGTGTGTGTGTGTGTGTGTGTGTGTGAGTGATGTGTGTGTGTGTGTGTGAGAGAGAGAAAGTGTGTGTGTGTGTGTGTGTGAGAGAGAGAGAGAAAGTGTGTGTGTGTGTACACGTACTGTTCTGTTCATCAGTACATCATCTCCTCTCCTCAGTTCGACTGTCAGTGGTGAAATGGTGTGTGGGTGTCCGACACAGTAATGGGTCAATCACTCCGAGACTGAGCACGGAGGAGCACTGTTCTCACCTAATGTTGTGAAGGTAATGATACACTGCACTTCAATGATGGTACTGGGTTACATAATGATACAAGAAACCAGGTTGAATAGAGAAACACGTCTTCAGTAAACTTAAAAAGACAGAGCTGAATGGAGACCTTATTTCAAAGAAAGGATTGTTATATCATAACAGCACAATTCTTTGAAGAAAAATAAGATGGTGACACAAAGGTGACTGTTGTGATTAAGTAATCTTCCACCGATCAAGATGTAGAAGCTGAAATGAACCAATCAGACACAAACTTTTACCAATACAACAGAACATATATTTTTCATATCGCTCCGTTGGCGTGATTTTGTGATTTATATAACACTCGTAAGCACTTATGTTCTCTGTGATTCATCTGTGAGTTTTGCTGTCCTCACATTATTTGGGGGCTGGTGTTTCACATGTTCAGAACAGTGTGTGTATTATGGTTATTTATTTATTATTTTTCTTTGGAGCTGACAGGCAGAGATAGATAATGAATCATGTTCTGCCTACTCTCAGACAGCAGTGATAATATCGGCGTGCTGATGCAAAGTGACCGGCGAGCACATAGCACTTTCACACCATCAGTCATGTTCCCGTAGCAACATGATAACGCAGGAATAACATTGAACAAACAATGTTGGAACTGTGTGTTGGCGTGGGAGGGCAGGGCTAACAAAAAGTCCCAACAAGAGAGCTGCTGATTATGCGTGGAAATGTGTGGGAAATTAGTGAAGTCGTGTAATGACTGTACTTATATATTGATCAATTTATTTGCAGTGTGCCATTGTTTCAGTTTCCAGTGGCCAGCTGTTTCACTTATATAATGTACTAAATTAGTACTTTGGCTTTACCATGGTTGTTTGCGTATAATCATGGTAATATGGCATTCTTTGAAGTACCTTTTATAATGACATACAGGAATCTTAATTTTACTTAATTTAGTATACATATACACTACTGTTCAAAGGTTTGGGCTCAGTATGATACTTGGTTTTATTAAGAAATCAATACCTTAAGCAAGGATGCATTCAATCAAAAGTGACAGTAAAGACATTTGTAATGTTGTTATGTTAATTTACAATAAATGCTGTTCTTTTGAACTTTCTATTCATCAAAGAATCCTGAAAAAAATCACAGTATCAGAGTTTCCACAAAAAACATTATGCAGCACAATTGTTTTCAACATTGATAACAATAAGAAATGTTTTGAGCACCAAATCAACATATTAGAATGGCTGCTGAAAATTCAGCTTTGCCATCATAGGAATAAATTACATTTTTGAAATATATAAAAAAATATATTTTAAATTGTAAAATTATTTCAAAATTGTACTGTTTTTACTGTATTTTTAATCAAGTATATGAGGCTTGGATGAGCATAATTGACTTCTTTCAAAAACATTAAAATCTTAAGAACCCCCAAATTTGTAACAGTAGTATATATAATGTTAATGTAGCAGGGCCCATAAACATTTAGCATCTTAACTTTAGCTTTGGTTGAAGTTCACATCATAATTTATTTTTGTTTAATGCATGTTTTATTTTTTTTAGATCTTGTCAGACCTCCTGCTGTACCACCACAGACCCCCTGTTGAAGACTCCTGATGTGGTATATGAATATGGTAATCATTTAGCACAAAGATATAAATCAAAGTACTATGATCTGGTATGATACCGCAGAAGTACTTTTGTAAGGGTTATTTGTTTGTTTTAACCAACATGATTTAGTCACAATAGCAGTGTCAGCTCGATCAATACAGTTTAGATCACTGTGTGTGTCTGTTTGGAGCCTGTGCTTATGGGAGGTGGAAGTGAGCGCTGAATCAGGTCCTTGTGGCGCCTGTGGCTGGCGAAATAGGAGAAGTAGGTTACTCTCCAGACATTTGAACTTGAAACACTTGGCCGACTGCCTGTGGAGCTGCAATCCCAATCCACGTGTATTGGATTACTTTACTGCCACCTGCTGGCTGGTTCACAATACATTGCATTTAATTGCTATGAAGCTCATTCTCCCTGATTATGCTTTCATTCATGCAGTCGCAATCGATCCGTCAGTCCCTCGCACACGGGGACACTTACTGTTGTGTTCTCTCATTGATATAAATGGTAAGACTACCCACCGTCCCCCATTTCTCTCGTATTCATCTTTTTCAGTTAAAAGTGAAGTGTGTAATTTCTGGGCCACATGTGGGCAGTGACATATCATGCAGCAGTAAGTCGGGGTGCAACTCACTACTCAAGGTCCTCATTTCCCGTTTCACCTCAAAACTGTCATGGCTAATAAAGGCACAAACATGTCTAAAAGAAATCTTAAAATAAAGTAATGATTGTTTTCAAACATGTTTCCCAGTTACTCACTCTGTCTGCCATTGCTTGTTCAAAACAGATAGCCCCGCCCCCCAACTCACACCATTGGTTGAGCCGATGTTGTTGTTTTTTTTTTGGTGGATCAGTGAAATCAAACTAAGATCAAACAACAAATTTCATACTTTACTGCTGACGGAAATATAGTTATAGAGGTTGTACTTATTAAAACAAGATACATTTATGAAGCAACTCTCCATTAGATATTGACTTGTTTTTATAGATTGTGTTTTGAATATTTTTATTTTGTCTTACCACGCTGATAGATTTTACATTTAAATTAAGTGAGAAAATCTGCCAGTGCAGTAAGGCAAAATAAATTCATTTTAAAGATATGTTGTTTGAAAACAAGTCTCATTATCTGTTGGAGTGTTGCTTCTCAAGTATTATTCAGTATTTATTCAGTACTTATTAGTTATTCAGTATTTTTGTCTTGTTGTTTTTTTCCAGAATATCTAAATATTCTTAAATCATGATAAACTAATTTTGATAAATATTTTAATAAACAAGATTTTATATCTCATGCAATTTTGCTTCTCAAATAAATGTATCTTGATTTAAGACCATATATATATATATATATATATATACTGGAAAACAAGACAAAAAAGTATAAAATAAAAATAATTTTTTTGCGGTGTAAAGAAACTGGAATATAACCAAAGCATATGTACTTCCGATTTACATCACTATGAAATATTTAATTTTTAGAGATTGATGGATTAAGCGAATGAGATTGTAAAGAAAACACTGTGATGATGATGTTGTATGCGTTTGTGTACTTTACGTACAGAAAGAGGTTCCACTCTGTTCTTCTTGAAGGTTTGCTGTTGTGTCTATCAAAGAGGTAGATGTAGGTTTATCACAGTCCCGCAGACCCCTGCTCCTCTCTTCCCCTGCTCTCTCACCCTCTCTGCAGCCTTCCCTGGTAGTCACACCCCTAGTCCAAACAGTAGTCCCTGTTATCTGGGGCCCCTGTGTTGCCTGGTACTGCAGGACCTTGGAGGACCCTCCACCCTCTCTGAACAGTGCAGCCCCCCAGTGTAGAGGCTCCATTGGCTGGCTTATCTCCTAGCCTTTTGGTCCCGAAAGGCCCGTTCTCCATTCTTCTGTGTCTAATCTACAGCCACCGCTCCTGCTGGTTCGGCAGCACTGGCACACTGGAAATAAAGCATGCAAAGAGCATTCCCAGAACTGATATTCCCAAACATTTCAGAACAAAAATACAGTCTCTGAGTCTGTTTATTCACTAGTTTATTATTTATAGTGTATAAAACAAAGCACAGATCATCTGAATGAGATATAGCTAAGACATAACTAATAGCAGTCTTCTCAACACCTGGATTTATGTTTGATATGAGAGAATGAGTGAGAGGTCTGAACAGCCATCCTTAGAGAGTAGATGAGGAAATGACCTCATGCAGTCTGTGCGGAGGTACTCCCTAATCAGTGGCTCATTTCTGCTCTCTGCCCCCAGGCAGCTCCTCTCTAAAGCACACTTCAGTTTAGATACTGGATATCCAACGTTCCTGTTCATGTTTTTAGGGGCCAACTGCAGACGGTTCACCTGAGGTGTGTAGCCCCTATTGTTTTTGTAAGAGAAGTTATTCCCCTGCCATGGGAGTCTTTGGCAGCCCGATTGAAGGAAGGTTGTCAAATTTGGCACACTGATCAAGAGGGGTCTTTCCCAGTCAAACCCTCTAGCCATCAGTTCAAAACTACTGCTAATAGCCTTTAAACCCTTTGGTTTAGAAAACCATTTGTTCCTTCTTCATCTGTTTTTGCTAATCATCTTGAGTCGATTTCCGGCATCTTTGTTATTTGAAATCCTTAAATTGATATTTACTACTACTACTACTACTCCTTGTCCAACTTTGACATATGATGTTCAGACCAAATCTCACCAAAGTTATTTTTGAGTTTCGTCACATTACTGAATTAAGAGTCAAAGTCGACAATATCAAAGTCAGGCTGTATCCCGGAAAAGCTTTGTCCTATTGAAGTAACATTTTGTAGGTGTGGTTGTGACTGTGATTGCAATTGCAATTAAAAACTATGTAATCTCTGATCACCTCCTAATGGTCAGAAAATCATAAAATTTGATTAAAATGCTTGCAAATTTACAATAATTTGGTGTTGCGATACCAGATTTTTAGAGGGCTGCCATATTGCTTATGCACAATTCTGAGTTTTAAACTCATAAAATCAAAATTTCAGTTGAAATTATGTCAAAACTGAATAACACCATGCATTTTAAGGCACTTCATTGGGACTTTTAATGTAAATTGTCTAACCGTCACTTTAGTGCATTGAAACGAAACATGGTAAATGGCATTGGCACTATACCCTGAGGGCATTTGAGAAATCTGAAGACAGTGCCACCTTGATAACACTTTACAAAAAGGTCCATTAGTTAACATTAGTTAACTACATTAGTTAACATGAACTAAGAATGAACAATACGTCTACAGCATTTATTAATCTTAGTTAATGTTGATTTAAGCATTTACTAATGCATTATTAAGTTGTGTTTGTTAACATTAGTTAATGCACTGTGAACTAACATGAACATGAACGACTGTATTTTTATTATGAGGAAATGACCTCATGCAGTCTGTGCGGAGGTACTCCCTAATCAGTGGCTCATTTCTGCTCTCTGCCCCCAGGCAGCTCCTCTCTAAAGCACACTTCAGTTTAGATACTGGATATCCAACGTTCCTGTTCATGTTTTTAGGGGCCAACTGCAGACGGTTCACCTGAGGTGTGTAGCCCCTATTGTTTTTGTAAGAGAAGTTATTCCCCTGCCATGGGAGTCTTTGGCAGCCCGATTGAAGGAAGGTTGTCAAATTTGGCACACTGATCAAGAGGGGTCTTTCCCAGTCAAACCCTCTAGCCATCAGTTCAAAACTACTGCTAATAGCCTTTAAACCCTTTGGTTTAGAAAACCATTTGTTCCTTCTTCATCTGTTTTTGCTAATCATCTTGAGTCGATTTCCGGCATCTTTGTTATTTGAAATCCTTAAATTGATATTTACTACTACTACTACTACTCCTTGTCCAACTTTGACATATGATGTTCAGACCAAATCTCACCAAAGTTATTTTTGAGTTTCGTCACATTACTGAATTAAGAGTCAAAGTCGACAATATCAAAGTCAGGCTGTATCCCGGAAAAGCTTTGTCCTATTGAAGTAACATTTTGTAGGTGTGGTTGTGACTGTGATTGCAATTGCAATTAAAAACTATGTAATCTCTGATCACCTCCTAATGGTCAGAAAATCATAAAATTTGATTAAAATGCTTGTAAAATTGCTATAGCTTGGTGTTGCGATACCAGATTTTTAGAGGCCAGCCATAGTGCTTATGCACAATTCAAAAGTTTTAAACTCATGAAATCAAAATCCTTTTGTCATGAACAGAAATCCTCCACAGTTACTACAATTTATCATTTTATAATTATTTAATAATTAAAATCATTAAGTCACTCTGAAATAATCAGAGATATTCCAAAAATCTTTTCATCAAATTTTCCACAACAAATAATTAAAAGCGCAGTACCCATGTCTTTGTAACAGGCACGACCTGCGCATCAGCATGACACAATCTTAAATTAGCGGTGTGTTAATTGTTTGGTCCCAGCTGCAGATGCCTGTAAAATGCACTTAGATAATGGATCTGGGTCTGTAACCAAGCTATCATTAGCATGTCTAGCGCTCATTAAGACACATTCATTAATGCAGATTGAATGAGACCAGGGGCCCTTTGCGTTTCACAAACGACTAGACAGCTGTTCCGTAAGACTGCGACATAACCTTTTAACATAATATGCCACTGTGTAACCTGTGCAGTGATTAAGGAGACACTGCCCAGTAGCGGGACTGAAATTTTCACCTAATGTAATTCGCCTTCAGGGGATTTGGCCTCTTATTCCCAATGATTTCATGTGTGCACGGTCCACATTAACAGACACTGTCCTTTAGGTTTATGGGTTTTAAGGGATTGATAAATAAGCTGCCTGTTCAGTGCTTCCATCCCCTCTGTCTTGACTCTGTGGTTTGCGAGTGTGTGTATGTACTAAATGAACTCATGGGAGTTGCCGTCCAAGTTCTCGGCTAGTTAGGGTTTATTTAATGAATGCAAGAGGAATCAGACTGGCTAAATATTTGGCCGTGTGCGAGGCCCTACTGTCGCCGGTGTGAACATAGTCCCTCATGGTCTGTCATCACTATGTAAGTCATGTTCATTATTCTGCTATAAAAGTTTATTGCATTATGAATCATAAAATAAATTGCGCAATAATCAAAACAGCTCACCATGTGGCCTTTGGGAATCTATCCTCACCACGCTGCTACTTCATGACTAATGCACAGTCTGTCAGTATGTTGTATACTTGTGTACAATAAATAAATAATCAACTCACTCTAAGTCCTATTTTCTGTATAATTCATAAACTTACAGTATGTGAGCCCTGTTGCCATCATTTTAAACACTAATTTTAAAGGTGTACAGTGTGAAATTATGTAGTGTTAGGATTGACTTTTTGCATTGCACTGCTCTGCTTTTCCATTGTTTTTCTATGTAAACATGCGCTAAACGGACGTCTTTGACTGATGCACTCGTATCTTGCATCTTTTGCAGCATCTGGCGCATGACACAGCATTCACAAATGGTTAAACAAATGCATCTTCAGACCTTCCATTGTTTCCATTTTGCGGCCATGTGTGTCACTGTTTATTTTGTTATTTTTTTGCAGTCTTGTGCAAGACATGCATCACTCAAGTTAAAACCAGTTAAACTTTTAAAAAACATATTTCTATAACTTTTTATTCCACGGCCATGCATCTTGTGTTTTTAAAGAAATGCATTATTTGAGAATAACCCCTTCGGATGTGATGGCTAGTTGTTTGCCAACAAACAATCAATCATAAACTGAATAGCACTTGCCTCATTAAATATTCACATGCTTTGTACTTTGACGCGTTGTGTTTTGTTTTAGCTATAGAAAAATCAAAACGTCTAAAAGTGATGGAAAACATGTTGATTGAAGAAGAGACTGTTTTATCCGTACAGGTATGGTACACAAGTCAGTTCTATTACATATGAGCCAAAGTGATGCGAAAGAGAAAGTAAAGCTGTAATTTAAACAGATTGAACACTGCATTCGTCCATACAATGATATTGACATCACAAATAAGAACGTAAACCTGGGGTTTAAGAATGTAAAACCTTGAAACCTGGATGTCCAAGATTAATTTATGAGACTAAGTGTGATTCACTGTGTTGACCTTTTGTTACTTTTAGTATTTTTATTGCAAGTCACAATTTATGTTTTATCACAGCAAAACTCAATACCCACTGGAACCTGCTTGTGTAAAATTAAAGCTTAAATGTACCTCTGGTTGGGGATCACTCCTGAAGATAATGTAGAAAAAATATTCATAATTTCATCAGAAATGTTTAGATTACTGGGAACTGGTTTATAGAAAAGCAATCCATTATTTAATCTCTCCGAATCATTAGTACTACGGCTGTGTATGTGGACACCAACACACCGAATTTGCTCTTGGGGCTACGGGAGGACTTCTGCTAAGCCAATTACACAAAATTAAATATTCCTGTTCCAATGTACCACATATGTCAGCATGCTGGATGCCTTGTCCTCATTAGCACATCTGTGGAGAAATAAACTACTTTAAGATGAATGTGACTGCTCTCATTACTGCCTTTAAGCACATGGCTCCCTCCCTTTGCATAACTTAGATCTCAGTGACAAATTGCTTCAAATTGTCTCTGCGCTGTATTAAATCAGTGGCTCAAAAAAAAAACTGGAAGAGTCTGGCAGTGCGATTGCACATGAGCTGCAGGCCTCCCACGGTGAGATTATTAAAGTGAGTCTGTAGCTATTCATCACCCCCAATAGAGACTTGCAGGCATCAAATGAGTCTATCGTCACCCAGTGACTTATTGTAATATGCCAGCAGACAACAGGCCACATGTATTGCCCTTAATGACTTTGCACTGCATCGTGGGTCATTCTGCAGTGGGATTATACAAAATAACAGTCCTGATATTTCACATAAAGTAATTTGTTAAATGTATGCAATGTGTTCATCTATTTAAAACCATGGAGTCAGAGGCAGCAGAGCGGGAGGAGGTAGAATGAGGTATCAGCTCATGTGGATAGTGATATTGCTCAATATTATTTATGAGATATCAGATGTATTCATTATAATGCTAGAGTATGTATGAGTTCCTTGCAATGCATTATACAGTCAGCAAAAGGCACAGTCACAGTAATGCCTGTCCCATGAATATCTAGAGAACATCAGTTAAAGAATCATTGAGAGAATAACAATGACAATGTATTCAAAATTCGGTTTTGCCCATTCTTGATTTTTATTACAGAAAACGGCACTGTATCACTGTATCAGCAGCCATGTATTGATGACCATGCCAGGCTCTCTCGTTATCGTATTATTTTTATTTGCTATAAGTAAACTGTTGGGTATGTGCTTAACATGCCTTTTGAGTTAATTGAGCTCAGACTGTGTTTCTTTTCTTTGTATTTCTGTCTGTGAAAACATGGATCATGTTCTCTGGTTTCCCTGATCAATAGATACGCACACAATTCCCTGAAACCAGGCCCCTGCTTTCCTCTCAACATCCTAAACGACAAAATAACAGCTTGATGATTTGGATTGTGGGAGGAAGACCATTGTCTTAGCTAAGGGATCTGTTGTATATTGGGGTTGGTTGTCTGAATGTAATTATATTAAATGTATTTCATCAAAATACATTAAAACAGTTATATTGTGATATATTATTACAATTTAAAAAAAAATGTTTTCTATTTTAATATATTTTAAAGTGTAATTGATTCCTGTGATGGCATAGTTTAGTTTTCAGCAGTCATTACTCCAGTCTTTAGTGTCACATGATGCTTCAGTAATCATTCTAATATGCTGATTTGGTGCTCAAGAAACAATTTTTTTTATTAATGTTGAAAACAGTTGTGCTGCTTATACTATACTATTTTTTTATATTCTTTGATGAATAGGAAGTACAATATATATATATATATATATGTGTGTG
>NW_015553274.1:512574-521447 GCF_001515605.1 Sinocyclocheilus anshuiensis
CAGTATATATATATATATATATATATATATATATATATAATTTATAATGAAAGAAGTAAATGTTTGTAATGTCACATGTGTGCCAGCTGCGATCATGAGACATTGAAGCAGGCACATCCATATAAATACATTTTTAAACATACTCTAATGTATTCACAGGTCCGTATATGTTCCCAGAAATCCGTCTTACCTTATCTGAACCGCACTGTGTGCTGTAGTTTATAACCCTGTTTACATCAATTCCTCAAATGTATCTAGAGCAGAAGCATGTAAAATGCATCTTGGTGGAGACATGTAAATGTAGAGCATGAATATTTAATCATGAAATGTGTCTAATGGCATAGGTTTGCATTACTGTACACTGTTTTTAGAATGTGTAATTTGACAACATTCTCCATATGCAGTTGTAGCTATTAAGTTAATGCACAACTAATGTCATCTGTGTGTAACGGATGGACGCTGCATTAATGATTCAGCGCAGATGCAAACTCCATAGAGTCTCATCCATGGTCCATAGGACTCCTTTTTACTGAGCTCTGGTGGCACCACATCTGAGGAGCCACGTGGGGAAATGGGGAACACAGCTCCTCTTCAAGCACGCAAAGTCTGTTTCGCTTGCTGTAGTAATCTTGTGTGACGTTGTGAAACCACTGGCCTGAATGACTGTTGTCATGAAGCGAGAGAGTATGGATGGTTCCCATGTGTATGTGCGCTAACTTACCTGAGGGCGCAGGAAGATTGTGTGGTTCAGTGCTTAATGGCGCTTACCACCGCCGTGGGCATGGACATGGGGATACACAATGACAGGGTCACGCAACAACCATGCCCCAGGTCACATCTCTTCCATGCAAACCTCCAGTGGATAATGCAGTGTAGCTGTCACATATTGTAACTAAAAGCTTGATTCTCTCCTTTCTGACATTGTAGGTGCAGGGATTTGTATGAGTGTATGTCTGTGAGGTCAGTTGCAGTTAATGTTAGAATGGGCTCGGTTTGGGGCTAAATCACTTTGAAACATTCCGATCATTGGAAGAAGTCTTGCTGAAGAACCTGCAGTCTCCTTTTCTGCCCCTTGGCCAACACACACAAACAGCACTCTGGTACTTTATTTTTAATAATTTTGTATTATATTACTTTACCTAAGGCTAAACTTAAAAATGTTAAAATGAATGAAAATGGTGTCATCATTTACTCATTTTAATATTTTATAATTAATTTTCTTTAGGACATAAAGATTTTTTTAAGTGCCTAAGCTGAAGCTTCAAACGCGACTGATCCACCATGAAAGTATTAAAAAAGTTGGAAAACTAATGTAATAATGTAATATAAACTATTAATATTAATCTATATTTAAGTTCTTCTGAAGCAAAACGATAGCTTGGTGTGACAAAAAGTAAAAAAATATATAAGTTTTTATTTATTCATTGCTGCTTTCTCTGCTATTGCATAATTCTGCTGTGTCTTGTAAAGGAAGCCCACAAAACAAGTCATAATTAAGATATGTTATTTTTTAAGTAAATATATTAGATGAAAGGCTAAGTCAACTTTGTAAGACTTTGTCATAATTTTGCCTTTTTGCATAATTAAGACTTGGTGTCTCATAATTTAGACATTTTATGTCATAATTATGATTATGTTATAATTGTGATTTACCAAAGCATTATTTAATTTTTTATGTGGCAGAAAGGAGCTTCCATTAGCTTGTGTACTACTGTACTTTGCCATTGTGGTGTTGCGAGTAATGTTGGCTTTTGTTTAATAAATTGCTTGTGATGTAAACATCTATATAATACTATAATGTATTTATATATTTAGAATGTAAAAATACAACATTTAAAGACACTTTTGCTATATTCAAGCATTAAAAAAAATCTCATTTATTTTTTAAAAATTTGGGGTCAGTAAGGTTTTTTATGTAGCAAGGATGCATTCAATTAATCAAAAGTGCTTTTATTTTTATTTTTTTACAAAAAAAAAATATTTCAAATAAATGCTGTTCTTTTCAACTTTCAATTCATCAAAGAATCCTGAAAGAAATGTATCACAGCTTCCACTAAAATATCAAGCAGCACAACTGTTTTCACCATTGATAATAATAATAAATGCTTTTTGATCACCAAATCAGCATATTAGAATGATTTCTGAAGGATCATGTGACACTGAAGACTGGAGTAATGGCTGCTGAAAATTCAACTTTGGCATCACAGGAATAAATTCCATTGTAAAATATTTTAAGATTAAAAAAAACAATTATTTTAAATTGTTTTTACAGTATTTTTGATCAAAGAAATGCAGCCTTGGTGTCCATTTTCAACAGTAGTGTGATTTGGGTTATGCAGGATTGATGCTTTGCTTTTGAAATAGTTTTGTGTCCCCTACCAAATTAGATATCAGCCTTCAGTTTAACCTTGCGTTTAATTTATGATTCTGAGCCCAAAGCATTTTACACTGACACAAACGCTCTTGATAGCATACTGTTTTATTTTTTGCTCCTTTTTGTCTGTTCCACATTTGTATCATGTTGCTGAGTTGAATGGGCCAAGCCCTGGAGCGACTACTTTGTATAGAGAGAGATAGTGCAAGAGCTCCACTCCCTTCACACACTCCTCAGTCTCAGAAACAGGATCTTGCCCAGCCCTATCGTGGCTTTGAAGAGATGACTGCCGTTGTAAATGGCAGCAGTGGCCAGGGGCTGTGCGTCAATAATTGAATAGAAGAAACTCCACAATGCCACATTTCCGTTTCTTAAGAGCTCAGTGGGGCTGTCTCAGTTACCAGTTATGTGCAGAGAAAACGGAGCTCCTCTGAGTCGATGCCTTGGTTTTTTGCAGTGCTGAGGGATACGGGTGAGGTGACAAAGACAGGGAGGCAGCCCCGAGATACAGTTTGGCCAACCATTATGTGTGTTTTTTCCAGGCTTTTAGCCTAAGCCTCAGGCTAGACTGTGCACAAGCCTTTGTGTGAGACTGATGACATTGATCTCAGAGAGGTGTTTCAGCATTCCTCACTCTCCTACTCATTACCTGACTCATCCGCTTTCTGATGCCTCTGACCACAGCCTGTACACACACACACACACACACACACACAGAGTCTGGCACTAGCCTGATGACCTTCAAGATTTGTGACACTAGCAGGCATAAGAGCAAAGATATTATGATCAATAGAAAAGATTGCAATGTGCCTTTTCTTCCATTATTGTTAGGACCTCCTGAGACCGCAATAAAAATCTGGGATTGTAAATTGTATTTATGCCTTGAAATGAGCAGGAAGCCAGTTGTCACCTGATAGTATGTAAAATAAAAAGGTAATTTATTTCCCATAATTGTGATTTCATGTCTTATATTGCCAATTTATTTCTCACAATGATAGTCTTATATCATTATAAGACTATTATTAATAATTTCGTTATTTTCTTAGTTTTTTTTTTTTTTGTTTCAGCTCGTCCTGTTGTCATTAAAGCAAAAGTGAAACAAACCTAAAAATAATACTAATACTACTAAAAAAATATTTAAAATGATGATATAGTTCTATTCAGAATGCATTACATTGATCAAAAGAGACAGTAAAGACAAGATCTTATATGGCATGTATCATAGTTTCATTCTATTTCAAGCAGGACCTGACTGTTCCTGCAGGATCTTTTGAGTTTTACTAGCTGTAGGTTTGTCAGAAATCTCCACAAAAGTGATGGATGCGTGCAATGAACTTGTCATAAGCAGGAAGCTTGAAGCATTTTGACTGGCAGATCTTTCAAGTCCTGTAACACAGAAACAGTTCAGTGGTCCTGTGGTCTTTATGTAATGTGGGAGAACAAGGACAAAAGCTCAGCTGTATCAGCTCAAACACTATAGAGGAGGATTAAGATCTATATGCAGAGAGTTAATGCCGTGAGACGGAAACAAAACCCTGAATCAGGGTGTCAAAAGTGACTGGGTCTAAAACAGAACCTGTAAATTATCCAAATTACAATCAACCTTTGATGCTGTTTAATTAAGTTTTTATCATTTAAAACTTGGTTTGAATGCTAATAAAACTAAATATTTGTTATTTTCAAATTATTAAAAATAAGTAGCCTTACTTGTCTGGAGACAAATTTGACCGTGTTAGTCAGACTGTGTGTTAGTGTCAGAGAATATACAAATATTTTATTGTTATCATAGATGAAACTTGCATCTTTTAGTTAATATATTAAGCAGTTGAAGAGGAAATTCAAGACAAAGTTAAGGTTTTATAAAGAAATTTGTGTCCACTATACTTGATTATAGGGATGTTGTGTGCCTATTTTCTACTTCCTATCATCTTTCTTCTTCGAATGCTGTGTATTATGGTGCGAAAAGATTAATAACAGACTGTAAATCCTTATCACATCATTGTGTCTTGTATAATAGTGTTGCCTGGCCTTCATTATCTACTCACTGGTATTTAATCATTTACAAAGCTATTTTGGGACCTTTTGCTTTGAATCATATTGTTTCATTCAGCAGACTTGCTAAAAACTGTTTGTTAGTTTTTTGGGGCTTTTAAGTATGCTGAATTCTCATCAAATAAAGTCATTATTCGAGAACTGGCGAATGAGTCAATGAATTATATGTGAGATTTTTATTTGCAGAGGTTTTTTATTCTTGATTAAATAATAAAAATAATAATAAAAATTGAAAGCCAGCAGAAGAAAATTTCACTAGACTGTTTTTATATATACCAGTTACAACTTGTTGTTTTAACACAAATCTTTCTATCAAAGTGTAGGAGTCTAAAGGTTGGTAAACACATGTTTAAAAAAAAAGTTGTGAGAAAGACGGTCCACTAATGTGTAAAAAGTAAATTTATAATTTGACTCATCATGCACAGGTGATGAAACTTAACGATGTAAAACTGTCCTAGGACTGTCTAGTGATGGGAGGTGAAGCTGCAGTCTCAGATATTAGTAATCAGCAAATACATAAGTTCAAGGAAAGAGCTTTAGGAGACAAATATTTTTTCTACATTGATTAGTAATGTTTTGATATCCTTCATAAAGAATTAAAGGCATTCATGTTCCTGCTACATTTTTAATTAATCTGTCTATCCATTCTTCCACTTACTGCATACAAAAATGAGAGAGGCCTAACATTACCTGTCCTGAACAACATCCTCATCTATTCACAAAGTGGTCTGTGAGCCTGCGATGCGAAGCAAAGCGACAATGGGATCAGTCCGCATTTGCATTATGAGCACACAATGATATTTCTGCTCAGAAAATATCTGGCTTCAGAAGGATCTGTCTGCAGTGCTCAGCGTCACTCCACTGACTCTGTTTCTTGCTTATTAACAACCCAGCCTGTTACTTTATAAACCCTGCTTCAGCTTTCCCTCAGACATACACACATACACATCATGAAATACACTTAGACAATGGCAAACACACAAATTGTCCATTCAATTTAAGTGAAACTGTGACCGTGCACATGTCATGCCAGTCACACAGAGCATGTTGAGGTAAAAACAATTTTTAATACAGTAATGCATATTAGAAATTTGGGGGACTTCTATACACTAAGATAAAAACAAATTAAAAATATGACATGAATTTAGGGCAGCTAATCGATGTATTGTGCTTCAGTTCACTTCAAAATGTAACAGTAAGACTGGATTAGATATAATTATCATCATCCTTTAAATAACATAATTACAATGTTTTTAAATATTAGTAGTCACACTATATAATTGTTGTGGTTCACATATTGCCTTTGATTCATTTTCAGCATTATATCCCAAAATGAGCTACAAATGAGATGAGAGTTTGTTTTTTTTATTCTGCCAGAGGTGCTATTAAGAAGATGGGAATGATAACAACAAATTTCCCTGGGGGTCTCCAAATCCTTATATACCACAATTACCCATGATGCATCTATGATGTTGAAAAAAAGTGTCCTCCATCTAGTATGCTTATATTTCTCAACATAATGTAACCTAGTGGTAATAGGACAACTAATGAACCATAATATTTGCAAATAAAAAAAATAAAAAAGAAATTGATGAACAGATTGGACTTCACTGAATAAATATCTTGACCCTCTTCACTTAATCCTCAACATCAAAACCTGCAATGTTTCTAACAAAAGGAGCAAAGAGAGCAGAAAACTATGTTTGAACATTTTAATATGCCTTCCAGGATGTCTGGAAATGTGAATATACAAAAATAACCAAAGTAATGACAAAACAAGAGAATAACACCTACTCTGAAAATTTCACATACTGTAACAGACGTGGAAATGATCTATGCAGGGATTTGGCAAGGTTTCTGTGTTTGGATTCAGCTTCACCATGGATGGCGAGCCGCCTGAACTGATGTCTGAGCATTATTTATTTATTTACAGCACATGGACAATATTTCTTCTTCCTCTGCGGACACTGACTTCACTTGTCCAGCCTGATAGGATTAAATGCCTGAAACAAAACTGATAAAGTGGGCCTGTATTCATTTATATTAAAATATTAAATACTCTATAACACTTTACAATAAGATCTGCTTTATTAGTTAATGCATTAACTATGTATATAGGTAATTAGTGTCAACAAGTGAAACCTTATTGTAAAGTGTACATACATTTGGTCTTTATTTCTTAAATGCATTCACTAGTCTTTGTATGTATTGTGTAAGCCATTCCCCTTGGAGTCTATAGACATTTTCCGATAGGTCCAGATTCTGATGTTTAAAGTATCTCCGGGGCCTGCGGGAGCCGATGTAGGGCTCTTATACAACCCCTCCAGTCTGCAGGGAGAACAAGGCATTAGCCTTGCAGCTGCTAATGGAATCACTTCCACCTGAAGTGATGGATACAGTCCGGTTGGTTTCCGCTGGGAAAAGAACTGCAGCTGGGCCGAGGAAAGAAGCGTTGCGGCTTGCAACAAATCCGCACATACCGGTCTTCTCATTCCCTCCCCTGGAGTCTTGTCACCGGCCCTGTTCATCTAGTAAATACCAAAACTGCTCCTGGTTATGTCATTAATTATTCCAGGAAATAAAGGCTTTGGGCTTTGGGTATAAACTCTGCTGAAAACCGCAGCCAGATGAGTGAAGTCATACATCTGCCTGAGCTCGAATGAAATTCATATTATGACAATGATGAGGTAATGCCACTTGGTATAATCAAGATGCACTATAGGACAAAAATAAAAGGGGGAAATGATAGAGGGATCATTTGGACATTGTCTGACTGACAACAGTGCCCCAACCATCACCCTTGACCTCAGGGGTTCATTAGTTCAGACCAGGTGGAGAAAGAAGGGAGGGGGAGATGTATGGTTATGGTGCAGGAAAGAGGAGAGGGACGCTGGGATTGAATGGCCCGCGGTGGTCTGATGTCAGACTGGGTGATGGATAACAGATCCAAGCTGCTGGTGTCTGCTCTACTGCAGTCCTGTAATCAGGACTTTTCAGATGAAAAGAGACTTCTTGTGTTGAATTTGGCACAGCGATTCACACTCAGGTCCTCTCCTTCTTTGCATCAGTTGAAAAGTTTCACAAATAATGTATGTGTGATCAAAACTCAGTTCCTATTTTCTCTAATGACCATAGCATAAAGAGGTCACATGGCTTTGCGCTCTTTCCAGTAATTCAATTAGTGTCAAAGGGGTTCATTGGACTGTGCCGAGAAATGCCCTGCGCACACAACCCCAGAGGTTAACGTAGGAGCAGAGAAGACAGCTAGATGGATCAGTGCCTCCGGTTAGCTCAAGCATGAAGATTTAATCAAGATTTTAAAAAAGATGAATTGACTCCATGTAATGAAATTGTAATGGGCATGGTGGGCCTAACAAAACAAAGGGGTCAGCAGGTATATGACATGGATGTTCTGCATCTCCAGCCCTTATCTAACCCTCTTCCATCTTCTTTGAGAAAATATATCAAAGTCAGGAGGACTGAAAAATCCAGCCAGTGCTGAATAGATGTATGAATGTTTGAAATCATTTGAGAAAGACATAAGTGAGGGCAGGGGCGTCGCTAAGGGGGGAAGTTAGGACGATTCTAAGGGCCCACGCAATTTTGGGGCCCCCAGAGATCTATTTTATTAGTAGTAACAGTAATAGTAGTAATGTAATATAAATTATAAATGTATCTACCAAAGAGTTACAAATAAAACAAAATTACGGCTTATTTCTGCATTTCCAGAAAAATTATTTCCCCCCATTCACTGCATGGTTTCGTCCCGTTCTACATAGCCTAGAGTCACGAGTGAGATCAGATGGTAAACTGTCAAATTAGAGATGTCTTCGAGTTCGAGGGGGCAAACCGAGCCGGACGATTTGGTCAGTCGCACTTTTAAACACATTTTAGTTTTGCTAAATCTACAAATTCACACTCTGGTTACATAGAGCACTGCTACACGAATTACAGCTGCGCTTCTATTTTGCCACACTAAACTTAGCAATAAACACGTTGAAAATAATACACAATAAACATGTCTGTCAAAACGATCTCAAAGGAGGCTTTTATTAAGCAAATCAAGGAGTGAATTACTCATCCACTGTTTTTAAAACAGACATTTGTGAGCTTGATTCAAGTTAACGCATAATGACAGGCGCACACTTTCTATTTAGTCTTACTGAATAGACGATAAACAGTTTATATTCTAAAATCTATTTAAAGGTTGTGTTCTGTGAAAATTAAATAACATTTGGATGTAAATGGTCGACATAAAAGTAGTGTGCGGCTAAACCGGCTGCATCCTGTGGATCACCTTTATCTGATTGTCCGGGTCCGGAATCATTAAGCACGGCATTAATATCTTCATCGGAGTTTTTAGTTGTCTCCAGATTTCTCTGCAGTTCGTGTATGTTGTTAAAAACGCAGAACATCATTTTATTCCACACAACAGGCAAGCATTACC
>NW_015553274.1:522182-529135 GCF_001515605.1 Sinocyclocheilus anshuiensis
CCCCCCATTCACTGCATGGTTTCGTCCCGTTCTACATAGCCTAGAGTCACGAGTGAGATCAGATGGTAAACTGTCAAATTAGAGATGTCTTCGAGTTCGAGGGGGCAAACCGAGCCGGACGATTTGGTCAGTCGCACTTTTAAACACATTTTAGTTTTGCTAAATCTACAAATTCACACTCTGGTTACATAGAGCACTGCTACACGAATTACAGCTGCGCTTCTATTTTGCCACACTAAACTTAGCAATAAACAAGTTTAAAATGCACAATAAACATGTCTGTCAAAACGATCTCAAAGGAGGCTTTTATTAAGCAAATCAAAGAGTGAATTACTCATCCACTGTTTAAAAAAAATAATAATACTTTAGCTGGGTTTCCACAGGCAGCGTCACAATTATCTACAACAGTGTAAGTTAAAGATTTTTGGGTTAAGGTTCATAATGTAGAACATTTTAACATTGTGTGCTGTATGTGCATAGGTAGCTAGCAAACAAGGAATACAGCTGTTAAGCTAATTGTCACATTTAGGTGAGTAAGATGATGATTGAGAAATGTTGGATACTGCTGGAAATTCTGGTATTATGGGGTATCCTATTTAATTATTTTAGATTTTTTTGTTTGCCCCAGTGAAGCATTTCTATTCATATAACTGATTAAGTAGTCAAACGCATTCCATATCAGCAGAATAGTGTGGTACTATGTCCATAAAACAGGTTCTGAATGAATTATGTTACTGATGCCTAATGGTCAAAAGCAATAGCAAAAGTAATAGGTAATATCTATGCTGGCTTGTACACTATATTGCCAAAAGTATTGTGACACCCCCTTCTAATGAACAGGTTTGACTACTTTAGTAATTTCTAATTATTTGTAAAAAAAATGCGTATAATGCTATTCTAGGGAATCGTGTGCTTTGATACCTAATGGTCAAAAGCAATAGCAAAAGTAATAGGTCAATATTATTAAATTGATTTGAATTGACAGAGATTTTGAATAGCTAGGCTGGCTTGCACACTATATTGCCAAAAGTATTGGGACACCCCCTTCTAATGAACAAGTTTGACTACTTTAGTAATTTCCATGAGTTCAGATCTTAATGTTTAAGCATATAATGCTATTCTATGGAATTGTGCACTTCTAATTTTATACCAATAGTTTGAACAGGACCCTTTTCTATTCTAACACGACAATGCCTCTGTGCATAAAGCAAGGTTAAAAAAAAGATGTGTGGAAGAACTTGACTGGTCTGCAGAAAGCCAAGTCCTAATCCCAGCTGAACACCTCTGGTGTGACTTTAAATGCAGACCTTGAGCCAAAAACTCATCACCAAACACCTGTGACTTGTACATACATATGGACAAATGTATTGGGACACCCCCTTCTTTAGAACAGAAAAAGTCACTTCCAAATCTGTGGCATCAAAGATGGAAACATACTTCATGTATTTAAAAATTGTATTTCCATCTTTTTTTCCACAGTTTTGGAAGTGTCTAAAATGATTGTACGCATATGTATAAGTCATTGGTGTTTGGGGATGAGTTTTTTTTTAGTTTTATTGAGTTTTCCCAATACTTTGGGCAATATAGTGTATGTTTGGTGCGGAAGGGGGCCCAACCTAATATTCTTTCATAGGGCCCAAAATTGCTAGCGGTGCTCCTGAGTGAGGGATTTGTACAATCAGCTGGTCATTAATGCTAAATAAATCAAGACAGGGTGATCAAGACCCTGCTTTTTACAAATAAATATGAAATATGGCATGAATTATTGATTGGGTTATAAATATTGATTGAATTATAATTTTACCGCTTGTGAGACCAAATCTTGAACTGAACTAAGCAGATGGCACTATTGTTTTCTGTAGAGCTGCTTTACAGCTGAATCGCATCTTGCAGCATCGACACTGGTACTGAACCGAATAGAATCAACAAAGAACTGGCTCAAACTGAATAACAACATTGCTGCCTTTTGTAGAACTGCAGAAACTGAATTGTCTCCATTCCTGAGTTTCCATAACTGATTCTGCTACTTTCTGTTTATCTTCTGTTAAGTTGCTTTGACCCAATATGTATTGTATAAAACACTATAGAAATAAAGATAACTTGACTTGATTTTATACATTTATTTGCTGTCCTATAAAATGCATTTACAAAAAAAGGTCAGTTGCTTTTGTAAGCAGTGTATAGTGTAGCGATGTATACAGCACAGCTCATACAGAATCGCTATAAAACCAAGCAGCTTTCTGTTGGTCAACAGCAACGTGGCAAATTTGCATGACCTACTTGAATGTTAAATCTGTGGTGGGAAATTCACATAATTGGGAATTTCTCATGAGGGCGTAAGATTTTATCACAGAATTTGCAATAAGTTGCTGCACTGACCAACAGACACCTGCTTGGCTAGAAAGTGATTTCTGTTTGAGATGTGCTTCGTACACCACTACACTATTGACAACAGACAATGGACCTTTTTTGTCTGCACAATTTCACTAATATGACTGCACCTTTACTCCAAATTCCAGATCGCGTGGATCTCTATTGAAACGACTGGATTCACAGACAAAAAAATTAGCCAAACAATGGTCAGTGTGACTGCACATTTTCTTGACCCGCTTCAGACGTCAGTGATCTTTCACATTTGCTGTTTTCTGTAATATAGGGCCTGTGCTTTTCACAGATTCATCACCCTCAATTTAACATTTCCTTCAGAAGATACCACCCAAATGCAGGCAGGAAAATAAGATGAAAGATTAAAGTGATCCTTCATAGCAGAAACATTAAAAAAGAAGAGAATTTATCTCCAAGCCACATTGGAGCCAAAGAAGAAAAAATGCAGCTGCTTAAAAAATTATATATGACTTGGACTAATGAACCAAATCCCATATATGTCATCTCATATCATGACATAAAACATGGCAGCTTTCAGTGTTGTATCCCTTTATACAGAAGCAAATCCACTTATTTGCAACACATGAACACAGAAACTCACTGCAGGAACCAGGTCGATATGTGACTGTTTTTCTTAGTCAGACAGATTGCGGTATCTGAATGAGAAGCACAAAACTATCACCTTCAACAACGCACACCATCCATTTGGAATTCCGAACTGCAATTATTCCCTTCCTGGTGCAAGGAAGTTGCCATAGTGACTTGGCCCTGGGCTACATGGAGTGAAAAGGTAAACACCAAACCACAAGGCAATATCTGACCTGCTGTGCTTTCCAACATTTTTCACCAAGAAAGCTGCACGCTTGATATTTTCTCTTTCCGAACAGTTCATTTCTTCCACTGCTGTCTTGTTAGTATAACTTTGAATATACCCGATAATATTAAATGAATTAGAAAATAAGTATTTAGACGTTTAGGTTATTTAAAAGTGTCACAAAATGTCACAATGTCACAAATGTTAAGCAAATCTGTAGTTCTCTATTTGAAAAAACTTTTAGATTTATCAAGTTTGACATTCTATCATCACATTTTCAATTAGTTTGCATTCAAATTGAATGCATTCATAATTACACCATGTGTAATTAGATTCTGTCTTCAGCACTATCCTGCAAATTACAGCATGCATGCTTTAAAGGACATCCTTTCCAAACATCAGATTAGCATGTAGATTATTATGGAGACTTCCAAAACAACCAACATCTTGAAAACTAATATGCTGTAACATGTCCTGACATGTTCTGCGGTGTAGACAAGTGCACTTTTTTTTATTGCAGCATGAATTAAATCTTTTGTGACGTTGCCACATGCGGTAATGTAAGCTTGTAAGCCTCACGCTGACACCTAGTGGCGATAAATGGTACTGACCGTACAAGATGTGCCAAATTTACAGAATATAATCATAATAGCATCAAAAAAAAATCTATATATAATATAACATAATATATATTTTTTATAATTATACAATTTTTATAATTATGTTATAAAATTATAAAATTAAATTTCTTCTGGTGTTTTTCAGAGGCAGTAGAAAGTCTCTTTTATAAATGTGGCCTTAACTGTTGACTGCCTGCAAAACCTCTAAGTGTCTTTAAGGACCGATTCACAAGTGCATGTGCAATAATTGTTTATGGATCAGTGAACAAGTATGAACAAATATTGTTTAAATTCTTTGCAATAAAGATGTGTAAAGCTTATTTGGATTTTACTAAATTTCTTTAAAACACATTATCCTGAAAAGGGGACGTTTCTTTTAAACATGTAATAATTCATATTTTAAATAAAACCTATACATAAATGCTTTAAATAAGCGGCAAAAATAGATAAATAAATACGTTTTAAAAATGAAGGCATGATGGCCCTCATATATATATATATATATATATATATATATATATATAAAATCGACCTCTAGAATTGAAAATGTCCATAATTAAGGAAACACAGATAAAACTATAACATTTCATATTTACATTTCATGACATTACAGTTTATCTCAGTTCACAGTCAATCAATCAATCAATCAATAATTTTATTTCGGTCTTCACAAACAACTTTTCACAAAAGCTAACAAATAAATAAACATAATTACCGAAAAAGGTGTAGGCTGAAGCCTTGCTTATTTTGCCTACCCTTTGTACATAGTCAACTGATGAGCAACACTTTCCTCAAAAATTATAAGATAAACAAGTTACACAAACAATACACAAATATAAAAACATAATTCTAAACAAACACATTCTAGCTATTACTTCAATATTGTGACAATACATTCACAATTAATAATACTGAGTCATATAATTATTTATTACCTTATTTTTATACGTTTTCTTAAATTTACAGAGTGAATTACATAATTTTAATTCCTTATCACATTTATTCCATAGCGTTACCCCTTTGACAGATAAACACCTACTTTTTACATTAGTTCTTGCCCTTACTTTTTTAAACATATACAATCCTCTTAGATTATACTGACTTTCTCTTATTTTGAACAGCCTCTGGATACAAATTGGAAGTAGATTATTATAAACCTTGAACATTATCTGTGATGTACATAAATCAACTAAATCTACAAATTTTAAAGCATATAAATTAATAAACAATTTGTTAGTTGGCTCACAATAATCAACCCCTTTAACAATCCTAAAAGCTTTCTTTTGAAACATATACAGTAAATTCAGTGTTAACATTGTGTTTTACATACATACATATATATATATATATATATATATACAATAGGGGTTTTGTCACATTGCAATTGCATTGATACATTCAGTCAATGCAATTTAAATATGACCTGGATCAAACTCCACTCAAAATATTTTTAATAATAAGTAGACAGGTCTTTTACAAAAAGGCTTTTTTTTTTAACTATAACTTTCAGTATTTAAATGTGTATTTACTGCACAATGAATTTTGGTGCTCTTATAATGTCTCATGCACAGGTCAAATTAGGACAGCTCTGTGTACGATGATCCTGACAAACACCAGCAGATGGCAGTTTCCACTTGTCTGCCCCCACAGTAGCCGGGCACCTGCAGCAGAGGGCGCTCGTGAGGGCGGATCTTACAGCAGCACATCAGCAACCGCGCGCCTCCTCCAAGCGCAGTCAAATGGCGCCTCTCCAGAGAGTCACAGCGACCAGTCCGACCAGCTGATGTTAATTAGAGCAGAAAACGCTTCTCTGATATATTAGTCTCTCTCTGTGCTATGTTTCTGTGCGATATGGTTTTTATTTATCTGTGACAAATGTGGACGTATAGGAAGACATTGTGCTTAGTTGTGCATGGAGCTGATGATATTCTTATAACGGATTGATAACTAAAAGATTAATCCTAAGGTAAGCGGTGCATGTAGTGTTATTATTATGACAATGAATAGAGCGGCGTATTCACTGTTCGTACGAACCATTCTGATATGACAGCAGTGATGTGTGTTGGTTGCATACCAGCTTGCATGCTGTATTTGAAAATGTAGCCGTTGTTGACGCTGTCTTTTTGAAACACGTAATATACTGTATATATTTTATATGAGTACACAAATCTCAGCATGTCGTCAGGCTGAGCCGATTCATATTCACATCCAGGGAAACGATATACAGTGGTGTGAAAAAGTGTTGGCCCCCTTCCTGATTTCTTATTTTTTCGCATGTTTTACTTGTCATTAAGGAGGCTGGTCATACAACAACAGGTTTCCCTATAGGGCTTTCGCTCTAAATATGACCACAACAGCAACATCTAAATTAATGTTATTTTACTTTAAAAATTTTTTAACTTTGTTAACCTTAGTTTTGTTTACTGACAGCTAGACCACTTAGAAAACAGATGAGATCATGTGCCCCCTGTCCCAGGATGTAGCTCAGTCAAAACATGACCTTTTACAATGTTTGTGGGAGTTGTTCTTAATAGTTTGTTATATAATGCCTGACAGAATACTGTTGATTCAGTGCAAGAACATGCTTCCCACACTGGTTGTTCATTCAGAATGTTTAATGCACAAGGAAATCAGTTTGATCAATGTGAAATAACCATTTTTAACAAACCAACTGACTAACGACAACCAACCTATACAGTATATAGTTGTTTATTAAGTAATTATATAGGCATAGTTTTTTTTTTCTTATTTTTCCTTTTCGATTATTAATGGATGTTTAAAAAAAATCAGTCAAAATGGCAGTTTGCGTGCCTGTAGCAGTTATTTTAGTATTACTTGTATACTTTTATAATGTATTATTAATATTTTGAATTAGATTTTATTTTTGTATCTTAAGTTTTACATTTTTAGTAATTAGTTTTGTCTTTTTTTTTATTGGTTTTAGTTTTTTTTATATATATATATATTACAATATAGGTTTGATTTTTTTTTTATTTCAGGTTTAGTTTTGGTTAGTTTATTTTCACTTTACAACCTTTTTCTGTTATTTGCCAAGGCAACATTTCTCATTTTTATTTAGTTTTTCCAATATTTATCTAATATATATATATATATATATATATATATATATAATA